>NW_019942666.1:344084-346202 GCF_002910315.2 Salvelinus sp. IW2-2015 | reverse complement strand
TTGCTACCACAGCGAGAGAAGCAACATCATATCCATCGTTGAAGCCTCCTCAAACTATGACGTTTTCTGGTTCTTCGCGATCTCCATGCGAGAGACCTTAAAACCCACGACCAAAGTGACACTGTGTCGTCCAGTGCTGTTTGTACAAAAAGGCTGGCCTCTACAAACAGATTCTGTGAGCCTGAAATAAACCACTGTCGGTAAATCCTGTACAGAAATGCATAATGGGTATTTTCTTCTCTCAGGGCACAAAGATATTGTTTGCGGCACAAGATTTCAAAGGTTTTTCCAAGGCGAGCAGACTTTGGCTCGGCCTAAGTCATTTCAACGTAGGTTCATATCTTATTCATATTAACTTCGAGGTCATGAAGGAGCGGAATAGCGACATGAATTGAAGTTTGTTCACTCACTACAGACACACTTTTGTGCAGTATACTCCATTACCGAAGGATTCATGAATTACATTATTGACACTGCAATCTAGCTCTGGGTACAGTCTGTCCAAGCTCAGAAAGTAGTGGAGGAAGAAATGTTCCTTTGAACTATCAGTAAAGCTCCTCTGCAGGAGATCCATCCAGGACTATTCCCCGCAGGGGAGGGGGAGGGGGGGGGCCGACTTGCCTTACAACCCAGCCCAGGGATGAGTTGCACTCGGGATAGGTAAAGAGCAGGAGAAGTTGCCTGTCTCAGTCTAGCTCCAGAGGTCATGTTTCTCAAGTGGGCATTTCATCAATGCCACCGAGTTTTTTCCGTCCCTAGACGAGAGAGGTATGACGAGACCTTTAGAGCGGTGCCCGACACAGCTCCTTCGGTCTCTATCGCCCCAGGTGTGTTGCTGTGCAGAGGGTGTGTGTGTGTTTGTGGAATTCAATGCATACGGAACGTGCTTCGCAGTCCTCTAAAGTGACTTATGGAATCATTTATAACAGTCTGTAGATTCTATTACATGAATGCCATTATTCTGTAAAGTATTTCTTAGTGTGCGATTGTTTGTCTGGATGAGTTAGCACAGAGACTTGTGTACCAAGTGCCAGCAAACAACAGACTGATTCAGTCGATACAWGTGAAAAAACAGAAGAGACGATCGTAACGGAAACCAATGTCCTGCATTGCAGCAGGAAACTCGGTCAAAGAGAAGGGAGGTAGAGGAGAAAGAGGAGGGCCTATACACTACTGTAGGCCTCTCCAGTGTATAGACTCCTCCCACCACCCCTGTGGAATTTGCATGTGTGACTCCCTGTCCGTCTCTCTGTCTCTCTGGGTGTGTGTCTGTCAGGACAGCATTCTTGAATCAGTGCTGGGCGATGCAGGGCTGAGCTCACCACYTTCTCCGCTGCCTCAGAAGAGCGTAGGATCACAGAGGAAAAGAGAGAAAGAAAGAGAGGGATATTTAAAGGTTGACTGCCTAACTACAGTGCTACTTGCCCTATATTGTGGATGTGTCAGTGAACTGGAGGATAAAGTAAGTGGGAAAGGGGTGTTGATGGTAGTTCCTGTGGGTGTTTATGCATTTTTTTTTGTGTGTTTGGGTCGAGGTTAGGGCTAGGTGGTTTGTAGGTTTCTGTGTATGAGGGTATGTATGTGTCTGTTTATGAGGGTATGTATGTGTCTGTGTATAAGGTTATGTCTGTGTATGAAGGTATGTGTGTGTCTGTGTATGAAGGTATGTATGTGTCTGTTTATGAAGGTATGTATGTGTCTGTTTATGAAGGTATGTGTGTGTCTGTGTATGAAGGTATGTGTGTGTCTGTTTATGAAGGTATGTGTGTGTCTGTGTATGAAGCTCTCCAGGGACAAGAGTTTCCTACTTTGGATGCCTGGTTCAGGATTATATCAGTTTTTGTACAGGAGAATAAGGGGTGTCATACTCGCAGGCTAGACCTCCTGCAGACCCTCAGACAGTTCATGACCCAGATGAAGCCTACCTGACGCAGAGCTCCGAACTGGACCGCCATCGAACTCACTCATACGCCAGGATCAGATAGGTGAGTGTGTGTGTTGTGTGGTGGGGGGGGGGGGTGTCTTAATAGCCTACTGTCACATCATTGAAACTCAACTACAAGGAAAGCTGGTGTGTGGGTAGATACATACGTACTTCACATGACGTCTTGTGAATGT
>NW_019942666.1:326851-344059 GCF_002910315.2 Salvelinus sp. IW2-2015 | reverse complement strand
TATGGAGGGTATGTATGTCTGTGTATGGGCAGGTATGTATGTGTCTTTGTTTATTTGAGGGTATGATGTCTGTGTATGCAGGTAGTTATGTCGTCTGTTTTTTGAGGGTATGTCTGTGTATGAGCAGGTATTGTTGTCTGTGTATAAGTGTATGTTTGTGTCTTATTAGATGTAGTGTTGTGTATGAAAGGTATGTCATGTGTCTGTGTATGAGGAGTTATTGTGTCTGTGTATGTGAGTAGGATGTTATGTTGTTGTCTGTGTATAATGTGAATGTATGTGTTCCTGTGTGGTATGAGGGGTATGTATGATGTCTGTGTTTATGAAGGAGATATGTGTCTGTGTATGAAGGGATGTGTCTGATGTATGAAGTATGAAGCGTGTTCTGTACTGAGTCCTGTGTTTGAATGATTTATCATGACGATTGAGTGTTATTGGTCAGGTTGTTGGTAGGCAGCCTCTTGTGAGGTTTTTTCAATGTATACAGTGTGCTGACGCTGTTAATGATTCTGCTAAATCTCTTTCTCTCCCTGTTAGATTATTCTGGCACTCTGCTCTAGGCAGCCTCGCGAAGGACAACCCTCTCCCTCTCGCCCTCCACCACAGCGCCCTTGATCAGAGATCGGTTGGACAACCAGGGTGCAGAGACGGACCACAAGAGAAGCAGAGTGTGACTCGCCCACGAACAGGCTTCCTCCAGCTCTTTCCCCCTTCCTCCCTCCTCTCCGCCTGGAGAGAAAGCCAGTCCAACGGGTGCTCTTTGCTTCGTTCCAACCCCCTCTTCCTCCAGATCTCACCGGCGCTTGAGGAAGACCCTCAATCCTCTTTACCCCCTCTCCTTCCCCCTACGTACACACTCCACCCCCAGCCCATGGGAACTACCGGTATGGGACGTCTTCGGCCCCTGTCACGGACCCCAACGTGAAAGGAAGCAGTCACGCCCCCTCCCCTTCGGCTTCTCCCGCCCCCCCGTTCCCTCTCCCAGCTGCCGGCCAAAGCTCCCCCCTCCCCCCACCCCTCTATCCCAGTAAGCCCAAGAAAGCAGCATATGCCCGGAAAACGCCTGCCACCATCGTTTTCGACCAGGCAACCACTTGCACCTTCATCCAATCAAGAACCTTCGCCCCACCCCTCGCCCGCCCCATGGGCATGGCCAGGCCACAGCAAGCCATTCCAAGAAAGACTGACGAGCAGGCGCCGCCATTCCCTGTGCACCCACCATCACCCTCAACACCCTCCTCCCCCACCACTCCAAAAAACACTGACATCGACCCCACCGGGTGCCCACATCGCTCTTGATGACGAGACTAGTCTGCCAAGGCTCCTGTCCGTAGCCAGCTTTCCCCCGTGCCAGGCACCGGCCATTACTCCGCTCCCTCCATAGTGGGAAATGGTTGGCTGTTAGCCGCCCCCAGCCCCTCCCGGTGTAAGACCCCCAGGGCGAGAGCGACAGAGGGGAGGATGAGCGACAGTTGTCCATCTTCAACCTTCTTCCTCAGATTCTCTGGTACTAAACTCCAAGCCCTCCCCTCTCCCTCCCCGCCAGCCCCCGCTTAGATTACCGGCTAATCCCCTTTGGCAACAATGCAAGGACAGCAGCGAGACGAGAAGACCTCTGTGACGAAGATAGAAGAAAGTACATACGGCGCGTCAGCCTGGAGAGTACGAACCTGGACCAGGGCTCTCTCCGTCCTCCCTTCAAAGCCTCCCGGAGATGGGGTCGGAGTTCTGGGGCAAAGATTGCGCTGAAGCATTCCGAAAATGTTCTGGAGGTCTTCAGGCACGTTCATGACCCCAGAAAGCGAGCGCGTGAGGAGGGAATAGCAGAGCTCTCCAGGGACAAAGAGTTTCCTACTTTGGATGCCTGGTTCAGGATTATATCAGTTTTTGTACAGGAGAATAAGGGTGGGTCATACGTCAGGCTAACCTCTGCAGACCCTCAGACATTCATGACCCAGATGAAGCCTACCTGACGCAGAGCTCCGAACTGGACCACCCATCGAATCACTCATACCCGAGGATCAGATAGGTGAGTGTGTGTGTGTTGTGTTGGGGGGGGGGGTGTCCTTATAGCCCCTGTACACATCATTTGAAACTCAACTACAAGGGAAGCTTTGTGTGGGTAGATACATACGTACTTTCACATGAATGATGAATGTGTGGGTGTTTTCTTATCACAATTATTGTGTCATTTGGCTCTCTTCCACCACTTCAGCTCAATAGGGAAGTAACACCTAAAAACTAGTTTCGAAGTGACCTAATCCATTCCATAATTTACAGTGATAAACTGTCAAGACTTACCTATATACATGATGAATAAATTAGCCCAGCTATTAGTCCCTATTGTCCAGTTTAAGACAGACTGGTTATGAAAACCCAGTGTTGGTTACGGAGATTGCCAGTGAGATGCCAGTGAGATGCCAGTGTACCCTCCCTTCCCTACAGTCAATATTCCTGGCCTCTTCCAGCTTGGCACAAAATTCCACAGTGGTGCAAATGCCAAGCTTCTTTGTGGTCAATTGGAATGGCAAAAATGACAATTATCTCCCAACCAAATCCCCAAAATGTCAGGGATCTTAATTAATGTGGACCAAATATGGTATGAACTTAACTAGTGACAGAAAATAGACCTAGTTAGAGGAGGCTACAATACGTTAGTCTCGATTTTGAAGACACCGAAAGAGCTGAAGCAAGCAAGTGCTAACGATTGACAGGAATTGTGCATGGGCAGGCTGACTTTACCAAATGTTGTCAAAGAGGGTTTTCATTGAGTTCTGGCTAATGAAGTATTTGCATTGAATTATGTAGCATATTTTTACACTCGGCTCTTTTCCCTTGTTCCTTTGTAAACAACAACAGCCAAGCATTGTCAGAGAAGAAGTGGTTGTTGGAGTGGTAGTGACTAGTTTAACACAAATGGGATTCCTGTATAGACAGACAGGACTACCGTAATGGTTAAAAGCACAGGCTATGGGAAGGCCTTCAGGGAATAGAGAAGTGAAGTTGGGACCTGTGCCGTATCCTTACACTCACTGTTTGACAATAGTATATCAGTGTAGACTGTATTATAAGATGCATTTAGGGAGAAATGGGTGTAGATCCTCGTATGTCATTTAAAAAGCCAAAACTGGATCAATTTACTAGTAATTTGAAGTAAGGGAGGGGGGGGTAAAATTGATAGTTTTACTGGTAATTAGGTAAAAGAGTTGAGCATGGAGGTAGAAGTAACAAGTTGTGTGTTTATAAAGGGAACCAGAGGACTGTCACAACCACAGGACACCCACCGACACACATACACATACACACACAGGTGGTTTTACTATCCAAAGTTGGGGACCAAAAAATATTTCACATTCAAAACCTATTTCCTAACTAACCCCAAACCCCTAACCCTAAAACCAAAACCTAAAAACCAACCTAACCCTAAAAACCAAACACCTAAACCTAAACCCAAACCTAACCCAATTCTATAGCCAGTTTGCGCTGTTTCTGTGAAGAGAGTAGTACGACAGCATTGTACCAGATCTTTCAGTTTCTTGGCAATTCTTTCACATGGAATAGCCTTCATTTCTCAGAACAAGATAGACTGAACCGAGATTCAGAAGAAAGTTCTTGTTTCCGGCCATTTGAGCCTGTAATCGAAACCCACAAATGCTGATGCTCCAGATACTCCAACTGGATCTAAAAGAAAGGCCAGTTTTTATTGCCTTCTTTAATCAGTACCAACAGTTTTCAGCTGGCTAACATAATTTCAAAAGGTTCTAATGATCAATTAGGCCTTCAAAATTATAAACTTGGATTAGCTTTAACACAACGTTGCCATTGGACACAAGTGATGGTTTTCTTGATAATTGGGCCTCTATACACCTATGTATATTTGTTTATAAATCAGGGCCGTTTCCAGCTTCAATAGACATTACAAAACATTAACAATTGTCTACACTGTATTTCTGATCAAATTGATGTGATTTTAAAGGACAAAAAAATGCTTTCTCTTCAAAAAAACAAGGACATTTCTAAGTTGCCCCACTTTTTGAATTGGTAGTGTAGGTGACCTTATGAGTACAGTATGGTTATGATTCCATTGTATAGCTGATCCCAAACTTTTTTGAACGGTATGTATATCATAAGGCCTTTCCACAAACTTAGAACCAATGAGTCAGATATTTCCACCGGATGTTAAATGTGAAGTATCCGGTCTGGCGTTTCCACTATACCAAAATTATGGTGATCAGAGGAAAGGCCCAGTTGGCGGCGTGGGAGAAGATAAAGCTGAGATCGATTTTTGGCCGACATTCTGGCAAATTTTGCTCATTTGATGAAACATTTGATCTCCAATTACAGATTTTCTTGTTTTCAAAACTTAGAATCTGGAACAAACAGGTAGTGAGACTGCATTTTGTAGACTTTACCATTTGCTAAAAAAGGGTTTTGTAAAATATGTTGTTGTTTAGAAGGAGTCAAAGGCGGAAGAATGGCGTTATTGCCCACACGCACTTCCGGGAGTAGGCGTTCCCTAACGAAAATATTGCAAATAAAATGCTTAGAACGCGCCAATAGGATCTCCACTTAGCTTTTCATGCTTGGCTCTGCCCACCTCCTTGCTGTTTTTGCCACACTATGATTCATTTGCTGCCTATTTGGAAACGAAGGGCTCTGGTCTATCTTGGTGTTGAGTTCTAGAAGTCTGGTTTTTTTTGAGGCCTAGTTAACCCTAAACACAGTGCGTGTGGGTGTTTCTCGTATCACAATTATGTGCTCATTTTGGCTCTCTTTCCAACCACTTCAGCTCGAATAGGGAAGTAACACCTAAAAACTAGTTTCGAAGTGACCTAATCCATATTTACAGTGATAAACTGTCAAGACTTAGCCTATATACATGATGAAAATTAGCCCAGCTATTAGTCCCTATTAGTCCACGTTAAGACAGACTGGTTATGGAAACCAGTGTTGGGTTACGGAGATGCCAGTGAGATGCCAGTGAGATGCCAGTGTACCCTCCCTTCCCTACAGTCAGTTATTCCTGGCCTCTCCAGCTTGGCACAAAATCGCACAGTGGTGCCAACTGCCAAGCTACATTTGTGGCTCAATTGGAATGGCAAAAATGACAATTATCTCCCAACCTAAATCCATAAATGTCAGGGATTAATCTAATGTGGGACCAAATATGGTATGAGCTTACTAGTGACAGAAAATAGGCCTAGTTAGAGGAGGCTACAATACGTAGTCCTGATTTTGAGGACACTGAGCTGAAGCAAGCAAGTGCTAACGTTTGACAATGAAATTGTGATGGAGGCTGACTTAACCAATGTTGTCAAAGAGGGTTTTCATTGAGTTTGGGCTGAATAAGTATTTGCATGAATATGTAGCCTTATTTTTACACTCGGCTCTTTTCCCTTGTTCTTTGTAAACAACAACAGCCAAGCATTGTTCAGAGAAGAAGTGGTTGTTGGAGTGGTAGCTGACCTCTCTCTGTCTCTCTCTCTCCCTCTCTCTCTCTCTCCCCCTCTCTCTGTCTCTGTCCGTCCAGCTCTCTCTCTCTGTCTGTCCCTATCTCTCTCTGTCCGTCCCTCTCTCTCTCTGTCCATCCCTATCTCTCTCTGTCCATCCCTCTCTCTCTCTGTCCGTCCCTCTCTCTCTCTCTCCGTCCCTATCTCTCTCTGTCCGTCCCTCTCTCTCTCTGTCCCTCCCCCTCTCTCTCTCTCTGGCCCCCACTCTCTCTCTCTGGCCCCCTCTCTCTGTCTCTGTCCGTCCATCTCTCTCTCTCTGTCTGTCCCTCTGTCTCTTATACACATCTAGATGTGTATAAGAGACAGATATATATATTATATATCTCTCTCACATACCCCTCTGTCTCTCTCTCTCCCTCTCTCTCTCTCTCCCCCTCTCTCTGTCTCTGTCTCTGTCTCTGTCTCTCTCCCTCCCTCTCGCTCCCTCTCCCTCTCTCTCTCTCTCTGTCTCTGTCTCTGTCTCTGTCTCTCTCCCTCCCTCTCTCTCCCTCTCCCCCTCTCTCTCTCTCTGTCTCTGTCTCTCCCTCTCTCTCTCTATTTCAGCTTAGGGGTCTAGAAACAGAAAACTGTAGTTTATGGGGCAGAGGACTGTATAATGTAAACCAATGTCTTACAGAGACATTATTACCCTCCTAGAAGTATGCAAAGTAATAAACATAACAATAAAAGACTAGCAATGCTCTCGATAGGCCTATGCATACATTTACTAAACCAGGCACAGTAACATTCTACGACCCAAAGGACAGTAACATAGGCTAGGATGTTCCGTGTTTGCCACCAGATACAATGTTGACAGAGTTAAGTCTCGACTAGTAACACAAATGGGATTCCTGTATAGACAGACAGACTGACGTAATGGTAAAAGCCACAGGCTATGGAAGGCTTCCAGGAATAGAGAAGTGAAGCTTGGACTGTGCTCTCCTACACTCACTGTTGACATACTATGTCAGTGTAGACTGCACACTGTATGTATAAGATACATTAGGGAGAAATGGGTGTAGGTCCTCGTAATGTCATTTAAAAGCCCAAACTGGATCAATTTACTAGTAATTGAGGTAAGGGGAGGGGGGGGTGAAATTGATAGTTTTACTGGTAATTGAGGTAAAGAGTGGGCATGGGGGTAGAGTAACCAAGTGTGTGTTTATAAAGGGAACTAGAGAAGGACTGTCAACACACACAGACACCCACGACACACATACACATACAACACACAGGTTTGTTTTACTATCCAAGTGGGGACCAAAAAATGTATTCCCATTCAAAATCTTATTTTCCCTAACACTAACCCCAACCCCCTAACCCTAAAACTAAACCTAATCCTAACTCTATAGCCAGTTTGCGCTGTTCTGTGAAGAGAGTAGTATACAGCATTGTACCAGATCTTCAGTTTCTTGGCAATTTCTCACAAGAATAGACTGATGAGTTTCAGAAGAAAGTGTCTTTTTTTCTGGCCATTCTGAGCCTGTAATCGAACCCACAAATGCTGATGCTCCAGATACTCAACTAGTCTAAAGAAAGCCAGTTTTATTGATTCTTTAATCAGAACAACAGTTTTCAGCTGTGCTAACATGATTGCAAAAGGGTTTTCTAATGATCAATTAGCCTTTTAAAATGATCAACTTGGATTAGCTCACACAATGTGCCATTGGAACACAGGAGTGATGGTTGCTGATAATGGGCCTCTGTACGCCTATGTAGATAATCCATTAAAATGTCAGCCGTTTCCAGCTACAATAGTCATTTACAACATTAACAATGTCTACACTGTATTTCTGATCAATTTGATGTCATTTTAATTTACAAGAAATGTGCTTTTCTTTCAAAAACAAGGACATTTCTAAGTGACCCCAAACTTTTGAACGGTAGTGTATATCATAAGGCCTTTCCACAAATAGAACAATGAGTCAGATATTTCACAGGAAGTATAAATGTGAAGTATCCGGTTAGCGTTTCCACTATGGTGATCAGAGGAAGCCCAGTGGCCGGCAGTGGGAGAAGATAAAGCGCAATGGATTTTGGCCAACATTCTGCTAATTTTCTCATCGATGAAACATTTGATCTCCATACAGTTTTCTGTTTCCAAACTAGAATCTGTAACAAACAGAGTGGACTGCGTTTTGTAGACTTTACCATTTGCTAAAGTTGTAAAATAAGTTGTTGTTTAGAAGGAGTGCAAGGGTGAATTGAGTTATTGCACACACGCACTTCACAGAGTAGGCGTTCCCTAACGGAAATATGCAAATAAATGCTAGAACGCACCAATAGGATCTCACTAGCTCATGCTTGGCTCTGCCCACCTCCTTGCTTGTTCTGCACACTATGATTAATTTGCTCCTATTGGAAACGACAGGCTCTAGTCTATCTTGAGTTAGTTCTAGAAGTCTTTGGCCTTTTTTTGAGGTCCTAGTTATACCCTAACACAGTGGTGATAAGAATCTCCTGGTTTACAGGCCACACCAGGCCTGCAAGTCACATTATGCTGGCTTGCAAAGTGATGTGTAATTCCTATTGGAATCCAGTCAGAGTTAGGATATCTAACAAGTGGAATTGTTAATCACCTTCAACCTGCATTGAGAATGACTGCTAGGGTAGGGAAGATTGAATACTGAGACTACCAAAATCATCTCAACTGGAACAACCATCTCAGTAACGGGTGCCATAAATCCAACAGATTGGATGTTTAGAAAACTGTAAGGTATTTATCTTTGTGTAGCATAAAATMAATCAACCAATCAATGTACATGCAAAAACACAGATATTACAGTAAAACAAACAATTCTGAAAATCTCCCTGCAATAGAGCATGCTGGGAAATAGTATGTTATTATTTATTTATTTATTTTGACAGAGTCAATGCTGAGACCAAGGTCTCTTTTCCAGATGAGCCCTGTAGAGCACCACAATACACATCAAAATACAATAAACACATTAAACTACATATTCATATACACAATAACATATGCGTTATTATAGACAACAATACACCAAAAGCAAATCATAAAAAACTAGACACATTCTTCAGTATAAAGGTCCCCTGACAACCGTCTGAAATGGCCTAGAGGCACCAATTCCACCCATTTTAAAGTGCATTGCAGTTCATTCCACACACAAGGTGCAAGGAAACCAAAGGCTAATCTACCTAACTGTCTAGACACCAAAGGATCCCCCAGAGTTAACCAACCCTGTGAACGGGTTTGATAACTTGTCATTTTAAATCGTAACAGTGATGAAAGACAGCTGGTTCTATGTAGAACACTTCTTGTCTTCCAAATAATCATCAAAGAACCCTTTCTTCCAAAAACAGTGAAGGAACTATTTTTATCTAAGGGGTGTAGCCCATTGTAAAGGCTTAGAGAGGAGGGATAGCAACATAACAAACATTGCCCAACATACCAAGGAGCCAAGGCCAGTCCTGAGAGGAGGCAGGAAACCAGCAGTAAGGAAGTGTAGAGGGACGTGTGTGTGTGTTTACTTCATGTGTATGAACTATTAACCAGTGTGTGTTTATCCAGCTCTCGAGTCCATGTTAATAATCTACCGACCTCTCCATGTATTCAGAATCATATTTATGTTATTAGTCGTAGCCGACAGCAAAACGCTACACAGTTTTACCTTGGTTGACATTGCTTTGCTAAACTGGCTCCTTTACATATAAGAATACAGTGCTGTGTAGTCTGTAGGGAGTGGGGAGTTTTCTAACCTTACACTTCACCAAACCTTCCTCTTTTTCTCTTTCTTTCTTTGTTTTTCTCTTTCTTTTTCTCGTTCTTTCTCTCTCTCTCTCTGTACACCCTCCCTCTCTCTCTGTACTCTCTCTCTTAAGCTCTCTGTACCTCTCTCTCTCTCTCTCTCTCTCTTTTCCTGGAAAACCCAGCATTGCTCATGTCAAACACCATGAAGCAGTCCCCCTCTCTAGACTTCTGCTACTCTCAGGTTTTCCACACAATAGGCCACTAGATTCATTTGGATGAAGGCTTTGCACGATAAAGTGGCGTGAACAAATGCAAATGTAAGAATAACCCGTTGAAATAATAGAGGCGATAAAAACTACGGTTTAGTACCCAGCTGCCGGCTACGGTTCATGGTCTCTGTCACCGCTAGTTAATCAGCAGCAATGAACGGGAAACAGTTATTTGCTTGAAAACAGGCTGCACCGCTTCGCTGACACTGATTTTATACCGTTTGAGGTCAGATGAAAAAGAATAGACTAGGCTACGTGATGGATGTAGGCTATTGTTTTATCAAACGGTGTGGTTTGTGTTCAAGCATGTATCCATTATTCTCCTGAGGATCTGGAGGTGATGTCCGTTAGTGTGCAGGTTCAGCTATGTTTATGGCTGGGTTATGTTTTAGGGCAAGGCAGTGGAAGTAGCTCATCATCAGCGTACGCACCATTGTACAATAAAATGCCATTGCGCGGTCAAACTGCATCTGGGTCAGTTGAGGTTTTTAATGGTTATGGATGCTATTTATTTTACTGCATGACGTTTTGCAGCGTTCACGTTTACCGTTTCATTGCCGGAAAGCGTTTGCAGTTGCATGAGATTTATCCCTTTAAAAGTTTTAGGGGAAAGCTCTAATGTAACGGGGAGTTTTACCACATCCTCCTAATTGTGTGAAACATTGATTGAACTCCAAAAAGACAAAGAAAGCCCTGCACACAGCAGTGTGTCTTGATCCAGTTTAGATTGATTGAACTCAGTTAACTACACAATATGGGCAAGTGGATGCACTTGCTAACCAGTGTGGGGAAGCAGTCACTAACTCCCAATGTGTCTGTGTTTTATCTCTAGACACTGTCCTGGAGAAGGCCATGCACAAATGTGTGTTGAAGCCGCTGAAGGGCGTAGTGGAGGTGGCCCTGCACGACTTCCAGGTGAGCTTTGTTTTCCATTGCAGCACCTGTTAGAATCATAGTTGATTCTGAAAGTTAGTAGAACGTTAGTCGGGGAGCTCATGTCTTTTAACAGGATATATTTTATATGCAGTGTTTACACTGAGGAGAATCCTGAAGTTGATGTCATCATAACCACAGGTCTGAGAGGTTTTCTCCCCTTCTAGTAATTACATTTCTATGATAGAAATAGAATAAATAGAAGGAACAATAATCATAGAAATATAATTGATAGATGGCATTCATGACCATGAAGATGATTCATAACCTTGTTTGTCTAGTAATTCTATATCTATAACCATAACCTTGACCTTCCTCTCTGTCCTCTCCCATTTAAGCACTGGCTTTGTCACTTCTAATAACTAAATTTCTATGCTCATAACCTTCTCCTTCCTCTCCTCCTAGGTGAGCAGTGGAGGCTGGCAGCAGCTGAGGGAGAACCTGGCCCTGGCTAAGACCCGGAGGCCCCAGGACCTGGGTGTGGACGGGGCCGTGCCCCCTGACCCCATGGCTATCGAGAAGATCCGCCACAAGTTCCACAACATGAGGAAGATGTACTCCCCGGATAAGAAGGTGTCGCTGCTGCTCCGAGTGTGTAAACTCATCTACACCATCATGCAGGATAACTCAGGTAGGTGGGATTGGGGGGAGGATGTGTTTTGGGAGAGAGGGTGCATGTGCAGAGAGTGTGAATAAGTTCCACATATTTGTCTATAGTGTACCTGGTTGTCTATTAAACAAGATTGGGATAAATTCCATTTAAATTCAGTAGATTCAGGAAGGAAACTAAAAAGCACTTTTCCTTAATTCTTCTGTTTGATAAAAAAAAAAAAAAATTATATTGAAATTCTATTGAACCCCAACCTTGTTTTATCTGCATGCTTCTGAGTGTGTGTGTTTGTGTGTTCATGTGTGTGTTTTCATCTGACCACACCTTTCCTATACCTCACCTTGCCTTTCCCCGCTGTGTAACTCTCTCTCAGGCAGGATGTACAGGGAGGATGACTTCCAGCCCATGCTGGCCTACGTCCTGGCCCATTGTGACATGCCTCTCTCTCTCTCTCTCTCTCTCTCTCTCTCTCTTTCTCTCGCTCTCTCTTCTCTCTCTCCTCTCTCTCCACTCTCTCTCTCTCAATTCCCTTCAATTCAATTTGCTTTATTGGCATGACGTAAGAATGTACATATTGCCAAAGCTTACTTTGGAGATGTACAATATTAACATAAAAATAATAATAATCTCTCTCTCTCTCTCAGGGAGGATGTACGGAGCAGATGACTTCCTACCGATGCTGACCTATGTCCTGGCCCAGTGTGACATGCCTCAGCTGGACACTGAGATCCTCTACATGATGGAGCTGCTGGACCCCTCACTGCTGCATGGAGAGGGTAGGTCTACCATCACATAATGACACTGGATTCAATACCACAGTATACAGTTTGCGATATACTCACTTATACACCAGAATGTATTCTACACCAACATACAAACCGTATACGTCATTTTCTACCTCGTATAGCCTCGTTGAGACATTAACACGTCCTTCCCTGCCTGCTCTCCCCTTCTCCCCTTCTCCCCAACCCTCCCTCTCCCAGGTGGCTACTACCTGACCAGTGCGTACGGGGCCATGGCTCTCATCAAGAACTTCCAGGAGGAACAGGCAGCCAGGGTCCTCAGCTCCGAGGCCAGAGACACCCTGCACCAGTGGCACCGCCGACGCACCGCCCAGCGCACGGCACCCTCCGTGGACGACTTCCAGGTATCGCCCTGAACCCCATCTGACCCCCAGGCAGTGAGTTTGAAAGAACGCCCCCCTAAAACCCCTCCCCCGAGATGGGGACTGAATCTGCATGGCTCCGGTGTGAAGTTTCCCTTAAGTACAGATCTAGGATCAGCTTTCTTTCCCCCAATCCTAACCTTAACCATTAYTGGGGGGAAATGCAAAACTGACCCAAGATTAGCGTCAAGGGGCAACTTCACTCAACACCAATCTGCATGAGAAGCGCCGGTGGTGACATGCCGAGACTATCCCTCTGTATTTGGATCTGTATTCAAAAATGATCTATGAAGACACTTTTGGAGGAAAAAAATGTTTTGATTTCCAGGGTTAGGGATGGTCAAGAAGGGAGTAATATTGAGAAGGAAGCTGATAGGTAGATGAGATAGGACTAATCTAATGCATGTGATTGTGCACTAATGACACGTTGTCTTGGTTTTCTCTGTTCGCTCCGAAATGGCTGTGTCTTCCTGTAAACGCCATACAAATAATAGAGGCTATAGAGCCGTATCAGAGCTACTTCATCTTTCTCCCTGTGTGTCTTCAAAAAAAATACATTCCTGTGTATTTGTGTCTCAGTTCTGATCCTGCATGAGCACCTGCATATAACTGATATCCGTGTAATGTTCTCTGTCTCTCTTTGTGTCATTTTCTCCGATGTGTTTTTGCATGTGTATATTTTATATCTGTTTTGCATGTTTGCATAAATGTATTTTTGTATGAATGATACCTGTATCACATTCCTTGTATCCCTTCTCCTTCAGAACTACCTGCGAGTCGCCTTACAAGAAGTCAACAGCGGCTGCACAGCCAAAACCCTCCTAGTCCACCCGTACTCCACCACCGAAGAAGTATSCTCGCTCTGCGCCTGCAAGTTCAAAGTTCATGACCCCGAGAACCACGCCCTCTTTCTCATCACTGAGGCAACCAGTCAGCAGCTTGCCCCGGACACACACCCCCAGCGAATCAAAGCGGAGATACACAGCCACCCAAACTCGCAACCCTTCCATTTTGTCTACCGCAGAGTGCCCAACCTTAACCTGTGTATACCAGGTATCCCAGCTAACCAGCACAATGGCAACTGCCTACTGCCTAGCCAATTGGATGAATTAAACGGAATTAAAATGAAATAAAACGTTATTGATCCCTAGAGGGGACATTGGATTTTTCACTAGTGTACAAACACATACAGGGACAATTCAGACTCATACCTCAGAACACATAGACCTGAGAGAGCACTGATAGATGGTGGAACAAGTACAATACCTGGCTGCTGAGATTGAGGCAGTCCTAATATGGACACCACACGGGTATGATGGAATGATACTGAATGGTGATACTYAGGATGTCCTAATATGGACACCGCATACATGTAGCCATAGAATGGTAGTGAATGGCGGAAATTGAAAGAATGCACTGTAGGATTAAACTATAGGGTCAGAGAATGTTGCTGTGTGTTGTGAAGGGATCCTAGACTACTCAATGGAAAAAATAAGTTCCTATTCTTCTAAAAGGGAGACAGAAAGAGGAAGCAGGTAGGGAGAGAAGTGTCTGGTGTCTGCATGCATTTCACTCTCTTTTTAGGGATACGGCACGTGAGCGTCCGGAGTTGGTTGATCATGTCCAGTGTCGAGTCAGCTAGTGACCACTGCAGAGCTGACTCTAAGGCAAGATTCATGACAATAAATGCCAACCTGCATTTAGCATGCTTGAAATTTAAAGGCAATTTCTGATTGAGCCGACAAATGCAGTTTACCGTAAATGAAGTCTCCATAAACGTGGGAACATTGCCATTAAATGTAAATTGCGCTATAACTTTGAACTTCAGTGATATGGATTGAATCGAGCCACCCCACTGGGCACAAACTGGTTGAATCAATGTTGTTTCCACGTGATTTTAAAACAAAAAATACGTTGAAACAACGTGGATAGACAACGAATTGACGTCTGTGCACAGTTGTCCTGGTGTGATGTGTGAAGAAGCTAAACAGATGCTTTGCGACGGTTGGCTGGACTTTCATGTGGATTTGGCGACCCCTATAGGGTAATTGAAGAATGGCTTGCAGCAGTATGGACATATCAACTTGCGTACTCTTGAGTCTACAACCTAACTGCCATTTGCAACGCCATTATATTCAAACAAAAGAGAAACCCGCACACTGCTCTTGCTGGTATGACTTATTTWAAAATATTATGCTTTAATAAGAGCAAGAGCAATGTGCAGGTTTCTATTTTCTTTGAGGTTATCATATTCCCTCGCACCTGCAACCAGATAACTCAGATGTGCGAGTGCATTTTTMAAATAAGAAATGCAATTATATCAAATTATATAAGTGAATGTATTTTTCTGTAGCATTTTGTATTATTATTTTGCTGCAGTTGCTGGTCAACTGTAGACAACGTAAAAGTGTAGATTGTGTTTTTATAGGAAAATTCTATTTTATTTGGATTGAAAACATAACCAGTGTGCTCCTGAGATKATTTCCCCCACATGCCGTTCGATTTTATGCCAGTAAATTAAACCAATAAATATTTTGGAGACTGAATTGACTCAACTAAACTTTTGTCTATATCAACTGCCTCAGCAAATGGGAATGACTGTATTCAAAGTTGTACTAGAAAGTTCATATTGTATTGGTTGACGAGAATATACTATTTTTGTTTCTGTCTGTTATCTATAGGGGTCACTGGCTGATTCCTACCACTATTGAGAAGAGATACAATCCAAACCTAAATTTCCCTTGAGTGTTAATAAAGTACCAATCTCATCTCAGTCAAGTATTAGTGATGTACTCTTAAGTTGGTTGTATCCTCTAAGAAGAGAACGAGTCAACAGTTTATTAGAGATAATATCTGTACATCAGTGATATAATGTAATCATTCGTAGACATAACATGTCTAACATTTTAAGACTCCACATACTGAAATATCTCCTCACACCACTCTTGATTTGCTAACACCTGTATGATTTTTTCCATCACTGTTTTGCTGTTTTTCAAATCTGACAAGTAGAAACGGATAAGTAGTGTGTCGATAATATTATGGACCCTAATGCAATGTTTAAAAAACACCTACGCTAACCAACCAAACGTATTTTGATCTTCTATATGTTCTGGGGATTTTGTATTTATTTCGAGTTGTTAAGCAAGAAAGTTGATGAAATGGGGGGAGGGGGGGGGGGGTTAAAATATGTAGAATGGTGATTGGGATGTCCTCTCCAAACAGCCCTGTAGCCTTTCTTTGACTATTGCAATCCATTAAAACAAAACTCCCTATTATGTTTTGTCTTTTGTTGCACCTTTAGTGACCATTTCCTGCCAGTTGGTACGAAAAGTCGGAAATGATATATACTTTAATAAGAAAGTACATGCATTTTCAAATTTACTCTACAAACAGTTACAAAACTGTCGTTTCTTGAATAAAAAACACCACAAGTGTATCCATTTTTAGCAGTTTTTATTCTGTCATTACATTAGCAAATTCACAAAGTAAACATGAAATGCAGAAAATGCAGTATTTGTGTAAATGATATCCATGATATAAAACAACGTTAAAGCTCCGACGGACACAGTGTTTATCCTCCTCCGTCATTAGTGGGTATGCGCCCTTTACCATAATCAATACTTCTTTTCTCAATCCCCTCTCCTTTCTTTGCATGTTGATCTGGGTTGTTGCCCATAAGCCATGTGGTGGCCAAAACTTCAAACTGTCTCTTGGCTCTAGACTAGAGCCCTTTCACACTCCAATGTGTGATACAGTTTTTTCTGAAGCTTAAATCCTAACATTATTCTTGAAACACTATCTCTGAAACCATAAACACCTTATAGCAATGAATTTACCAAGTATGCCAAACTGAATGCACTTTCTCTGCTTTACACTGAGTTTGTCATTTTATAACACACTTGTTGCAAAACTATAAACACAACTCACTGCTTTATACTCAGTTTGTAATTTAATAACACACTTCTAGCAAAACTGTAAACATTGGTCTCTACATTGCTACACTATTTCTCCAATTGCCTTTCCACATTGACACATGTGAAAACACTTTTAGATAATGAGTTAACTTACAAATCAGAGCTTGAGCACTATAAATAGGCCACAGGTAAACATTTGGTTTGGACAACAATGGAGGCCAATATTGGACAGAGAGTAAGAGGGGTGAGAACAGAGGAGGACGAGGAGGTGAAGAAGTAAGAGGAGGAGGAAGAGGTGAAATAAGACGGGGAGAAGGAGAGGACGGGGAAGGGGAAGAGGAAGGGGAGTCAGGAACACAATAACTGATGAAATCATGTTGTCAGCCATGGGATGAGCATGAGGGAGGCTGGGCAACGGGTTCATCCAAATCTGAGTCGCTATACTGTTGCAGGTATCATCCAGATATGTTGAAATGAGAACCGGTAAGTAACTGTGCTGTAGTCTTACTGGTACAGTAATATGTACTGTACTTTCATAATGAGAAGGATCTATCACTAAAACCACTCAAATGTTTTTACAGAACTGCAAGAAAACCAGTATCTGGTGGAAGAGGTMGACTGTTCSTTGCAAATAACTGCATCAGACTCAGAGAACTGCAGGACCACATAATGGTAGATAACACCATATTCCAAAACGTCAACAGAGTGAGTCTCTCTGCACTGTCTCGTCTACTGAAACGCAATAGAATTAGGATGAAGCAGCTGTACAGAGTTATTTTCAAAAGAAACTCAGACCGTGTAAAACACCTGAGATATGAATATAAGCTATAAGCTATACTATCGTATCATTGGTACTGGACCTGGAAGTGTATGGTGCTACATCATATTGACTGATCCCTGTCTTTTAATACTGTGCTACATTGTTTTGTCTTGTGTCTTTCAGAGAGTCATGGAGCTTGAAGCAGATGTAGTGCTAATCCTTAATGACCAGGGGCAAGAGCAGCCCAGGTACGTTATCATCTGGGACAATGTTAGTTTCCACCGGGCTGCTGTGGTCCGCAACTGGTTCACAGGTCACCCACCCACTTTTCATCGCACTCAATCTCCCCCATA
>NW_019942666.1:246485-321456 GCF_002910315.2 Salvelinus sp. IW2-2015 | reverse complement strand
TCGCCTTTGTGGGTCCGGCCATAAGACTTCTACTGTTTTCTTCTCGTGCGCTTTTGTTGTTTGAGGAACGTTAGAATAATTTGAGAATACACATCCATACTTTACACATTTGGATACCTGTGTGTATGTGTGTTTACTACACGTATGACAAAACTTTATTGCAAACTGCTATGCCCTGCACACAGAAAAAGCAAAAGCAACAAGTGCGTAGCCACATGTATACTATTAGTGCGTAGTTGGTGCTTGGTATGCTTATTCAAATGATGGTTCGTGTGTACTGTACTGATGCAAAAACACATTTATTTGAAAGAGTTTGAAGAGTTTTGTTAAACATGACTTTATCTCATAGGTCCTAGAAGTCTGAGGGCATTGTTTGAATTGTTTGCTCTTGCAAAAGATGTATGACGTTTTGCTGGTTTGGTGTAAGGTTTTGTGGTTAGTGTGTAGAGTTTTGCAAAAATAGCCTATAGTTTCAAAGATGGTTCCTAAGCAATCAGAAAAAACTGTAATGCGACAGCCTGGCAAACTCCATCGTAAGTGATCCATATAAAAGCCCTCTCGCAGGAGTCCATCGAAATACTTTATTTAACTAGTCCGTTTTTTACAACGACGGCCTACTCTGGTCAAAGCTGGGACAATTGTGCGCGGTCTTATGGGACTCCCGATCACCGCCGGTTGTGATACAGTTAAAATCGAATCAAATCAAATGTTATTTGTCACAAACATGGTTAGCAGGTGTTAATGCGAGTGTAGCGAAGTGCTTGTGCTTCTAGTTCCGACCATGCAGTAATATCTAACAAGTAATCTAACAATTTCAAAACTACCTTATACACACAAGTGTAAAGGAATTAATAAGAATATGTACATATACATATATGGATGAGCGATGGCCGAACGGCATAGGCAAGATGCAGTAGATGGTATAGAGTACAGTATATACATATGAGATGAGTAATGTAGGGTATGTAAACATTATATAAAGTGGCATTGTTTAAAGTGACTAGTGATACATTTATTACATCCAATTTTTAATTATTACGTGGCTAGAGATTTGAGTCAGTTTGTTGGTAGCAGCCACTCAATGTTAGTGATGGCTGTTTAACAGTCTGACGGCCTTGAGATAGAAGCTGTTTTTCAGTCTCTGGGTCCCAGCTTTGACGCACCTGTACTGACCTCGCCTTCTGGATGATAGCGGGGTGAACAGGCAGTGGCTCGGGTGGTTGTTGTCCTTGTTCGGGATCGAACCAGGGTCTGTAGTGATGCATCTAACACTGAGATGCAGTGCCGTAGACTGCTGCATAACTCGGGAGCAGCGGTCTAAGATGAGTTGGCTTTCAAACTCCTCATGGATGTCCTCAGTGGCTATAGCGAGGGATCTCTGGTCTGAGTAAATGYCCGGTCAAAGCACTGACGTCCAACTGTATATAGCAAATCATTAAATCGTATATCCATAAAAAATAGGGTGCAAGGTGGCTGTTTCTTCCCTGTGAGAAGGACCACAGTGATCCCGGCATGACYTCATAGCCGCGGGAAGTAGGGATGTTGAGGGTGTTGCATCACCCACTGACAAATTAGAATGTTTTTTTTGTATTAATAAACAACAATTATTTTCACAAAAGTAGCGCAGTGGGCCTTTACTAGTCCTGTATTYGTGGACTGATATGGCCATCTGAAGCACACGCAACATTTTCATMTGATGAGTGATAATTAACCATGGATTGATTATTCAACGTTGCTCATATCTCGTACCCATAATCGTCCATCAAACTACGTGACACGAGTTTCGATGTGAGTTTCGATGTGCTGTTATCAGCTGGGGGAAGACAGACCGATGTGTGCAGGGGGGAATGAAAAATAGACCGACCAACATCAGAAAGCTGTCCTTGGTGTAAGAGTTATGGTGTCATCGGTGCACCCGTTTGTGATATTGAAGTTAGTGTGTTAAACACATAGGTCTATTTAGATAAATGAAAAGATGTTTCCAAATGTCTAATTCATTAAAACATTTTTTTTGTTAATTCTATTCATTAAATGGTAGATGGCTCATTCATTCATTCATTCAATCCCACTAACGATGACACTTCCAAAACTGTGGCAAAGTCTATGCCACATGTCTAACCTATGCAGAGMTCTTCCCCCTGACACTAATGTCATCACTGTACAATTGAACCGTGATGTCAACATATAGGTCTGTTTAAAACGTCAAGCAGCTCCTGCATCAGTGGTTTGGTTATACTTCTATTATTTAGAGATGTATGTTCCTCGTGGAGCGCCATAAGGAAATGTCCTAACTTAGTAATATGCCCTCAGACTTCTAGGACCTGTGAGATAAAGTKYTYTWTAWCRTGCACTACTAAAGGAGTTATTGATATGTTACAGTGTTCTTGCAATAAGATTTATTTCGGAAAAACATCCCGCACCCTGAAAGTATCTTTGGAGAACATAAAACCACTATTAGACATCAGGATACAGTATCACCTCGTCAGTTGCGAGACACTTTATACAACAAAATCCTTCTATTAATTAATTGCGTTACGTTGGGATCGAAAAAGTTCCTCCACCACGCAGAGTAGGTGATTGCGACAACAAATTACTCCAAAGAGAAGCCATGTGGATATATACATTAAATTCTGTACGGTTTAAACGAATAATTATATTTCACCTCCTTCCTATAGGCCAAATTTAGACTGTTACAAGAACACTGTCCRTACAGATTTTGCATATCGTTTATGAGTTAGACCCACATATTTATGAACGGCTGAGCCTGATATCCTTTGTGGTAGGGTATCTTGTGAATTGATATAATGTATTCAAGTGAGCATACACCTAAGGCAATTGAGTTGTCCTTGGTGCCCGCTCTCTTACCTTATAATTCTGTATTTCTTTGTGACTAACTTGTTTGTATACAGGTAGACCAGAAAAGACACATCCCTGATTGGCAGATGAGTGGCAACCCTGATTAAAAGCACCCGCTACTCATCAGTTGTTCCCTAAAAAAAAGCGGGTTTGAATTCAAATAKAATTGTACCTATACACTGAAGAAGGATGTAAAGACAAAAGTATGTGTACGCTATTCCTAATGCAGTGAAAATAAATAAATAAATTAGAATAATGAAGTAGGCCTTAGCTTTATGCTACACCTTTTTGTTTGTCTGAATTCACGGCTTTTACGCACCAGCCAAGCTTCTGGGACAGCGCAATGGTTCCCTTATGATTCATATTATTCCTCATAGGTTATGAATATATATAAAACACAGGAAAATTACATGTTGACTGCACTGGCTCTTTAAATTGTTAGTGGCCTGGCCTCTTGCTTTCTGTGTGATACTTTTAGCAAAATTTACAAATACAATTGATTAAATGTATTAAATTGTGCGGGGTTAATAAATAATGTCTCGGATTGGAAAAGCATGAGTAAAACAAAAATAACCATAGAGGACCACATCAATACTAATGTTTGGTATGTGGCATTGACTTTGTATCACAAAACATTTTGTGACTATTTTACATGAACTCTCAATAGCCCTATTGTGTTATTTTGTCTTCCCATTAATTAAGTA
The DNA here is from genome assembly GCF_002910315.2 of Salvelinus sp. IW2-2015. Taxonomy (NCBI): domain Eukaryota; kingdom Metazoa; phylum Chordata; class Actinopteri; order Salmoniformes; family Salmonidae; genus Salvelinus; species Salvelinus sp. IW2-2015. The sequence continues at coordinate 317,896 of NW_019942666.1, read as the reverse complement.
CGGTAGCATTATAAGGACTATAAGGGGTGTTAAATGAATGGGAATCAGATTAAAGAGCCATCTGGAGAATTTTTCACCACCCATACTTCTCACTCCCCACCCCATTRARCTGCCCTCTTCTTCCTCTCTKCCCTCACGAGCCATCYACACACAGATCGYTCTGGTAGGACARGCACGTCTTCAGACTGGAACACATTTAACACCGTAGAGCTAGAGGAACTCACACAGAGGGGGTAAAACTAAAGTAGTTATTTTCCAGGCCAACCTCTCTCGTTTCTCCATCTTCTTCTTCTGTGATAATGGCGGTCCGCAAACAAACGTTAAAGGRGCACGCCACCACCTACTGTGCAGGAGTTTGTGGTCAATCACGGTTTACAACATTAGCTCCACATTTCTAAATCCTCCTACCCAACTCAGTATTTCTGAGTAAATGAAAAAGAGCCCTACTAACTTCTAATAGTACAGTTCATTTTAATGAATGTTATATTTTTAGTGAATGTTTTAATACTTATTTATCAGCAATACATGTACAATATATAAAATAAACAGTTTATTAATGCATGTTTTCATTAATTTTAGAACGTTTTAATGAGTTTWAAAAAACACAAAACGCCCCAAAAAACGGTCTCCTGTGCTTGTAGTGGTATATACAGTAACTTATAACCTATATGTTGAATCATGCAAGAATGATATTCAGTGATGTGGTGGTAAATGCATAAATCACTAATGCAAAATCAAATAAATCATGTTTTTACTTATCTGGAGTTAAAGTTGGTCAACCCTATTCACTAAACACAAAGGTAGGAAAGCTGATTTAGATTTTCATTCTTTTTTATTTAACTAGGAAAGTCAGTTAAAAACAAATTCTTATTTACAATGACGGCCTACGCCGGCTAAACCCGGACGACGCTGGGCCAATCACTACCGGTTGTGATACAGCCTGGAATCAAACCCAGGGTGCCTGTAGTGACGCCTCAAACACTGAGATGCAGTGCCTTAGACCGCTGCGCCACTCAGGAGCCCATAGACCCAACCATAGAGATCCTACTTTTATTAAGTTAAACCTTTCAATGTGGAGTTTTGTACTTCAGCTCTACCATGTTTTGTCCAATTGRATCTATGCTGTCTGGAGTAGCATTCTCCTCATTAGCATGTTCATACCACACCAATCTAAGGGTTCTATTCAACCTGTATCGTTGAAGACTGAGCGAGTAGTCTGGGGGGGGTGGTAAAGGTGAAAACGTCTTCAAATGGCTTATTCATTTACTCAGTCCCACTATAGTCCCCCAATGATGACACATCCTTGGTTTAACAAGAAAACACAATAAGGTCATTATGTAAAACATAGCATCACCTTTCTCTTCAGTAAAGGCTACATCGTAMACTGTAACGTCTTGACTTGACAATTGATGTGCAAAAAATACTGCATGGACTTGGAGGTTACTGAGCATGATTGAGGCTGAAGGTACTGAGTAACATCCTTTAGTTTGGTACACAGACACTGTGGTTACATCCTGAAGGGCATCTTACTGTTTAAAATTCTATACAATTCACTTGTTCAAGTTTAGACACTTCTTTAAGTCTGTACAACGATCAATTCAGTCGTCTGAATGCAKATCCCAGTCTGCGTCCGAGATAGCGTCCTGTTCTCCTTTACAGTGAACCACTTTTGACCAGAGCGAGTACAGAACTTGAGGACCGAGACGCCAAGAAGAACCCCATCAAGCGAGTCAAGACCTCTCTCAATCGTTGATTCTAGAACAAAGAATAGTGTTACCACCATAGACATATAATACAACAAAATAATGTTCTCATTCTATCCCTATTCTAACAGAATTTTCCACACAATCCAATTATGAAAAGTTGACACTTTTCCACACACATGGATTTKCAGCCACAAGTCATTATTAATAAATTACTAACATAATTGTAAGCTTTGATGGCACCAGGACTTACTCTAGAGTCTGTAGTTTGTAGCGTTGATTGTCCCTGACGTCAGAGAGAATTCTCAGTCCTTCTTCTCCCGTGTCGTTTCCCATCAGGCCTAGTTCTGTGATGCTGGAGTGGCTGGACTTCAGGGCTAAGGCTAGGGAGGAGCAGCCCTTTACTGTGARCCCACAGCATCTCAGACTGGAGAGAGAGAGGGTGGAAAGAAACAGAGGGTGAATGTGGGGAGAGAGATGGGGATAGAGAGAAAGAGAGTGGAGAAAGTCACCAGAGGGAGAAAAGATCTTCAATTTGTTTTGGTCAACAATACTTCACGAATTGTACGAGTGATTTATAAGTTAACAAATGACCAAGTCATTTTGTGAATAAGCTTATAATAATTCATTGTTTGAAGAGCGTGCGGTGTGATATTATAGACCAAGCAATGAGCTTTATAACTCTCTCTAATGCTGTTACTTACAACAGTCTCTCCAGTGTACAAGACCTGGACGTCAGTCCCATGTAGAGAGTCTTCACACCGTGGTCTCCCAGGTCGTTTCCAGAGAGATCCAGCTCTTTCAGGTTGGTGAGGTTGGAGCTGAGAGCTTTGACCAGCTCCCCACAGCATTTCTCTGTCAGTTTACAGTCACTCACCCTAGGTGGGGAGAGGTAATTACATTGAGAAAAATGCCCCCCTCACACACGCATGTGCTAGGTTTGCAGAACTCACCTGAGGGTCTCAAGTGAAGACAAGCACAACAAGACATCGGCCCAGTCATCCGAGTCGCCCAGATGGTTCCTGCTGATGTCCAGCTCTTTGAGGATAGAGTTGAAATGAAACCCTCTGACTAGGGTGATGCCACAGCTCGCCACACTGGAGAGACAAGGGTAAAGAAAAATAAACTCTTCAATATTCAGCTCCAGACTATTGTTCAAAATACTGGCTTTCAGAGACTTTAAGTGTTCACTTTAGACTGCCTGGAGAGATAGATGGCAAGACAGGGTTTGCACTTTTGAGACTATTCTATTGGTTCCATTGTGCCAGGCAAGCTCAAACAAAGTCTGACAAGTATTTGAACTAATTTCAAATAGTATTTGAACCAAAGTGTGTCAGCCTACATGGAGTAGGGGCTAGGGGAGAGTGGCCCGTACACTCTTGGTGGGGTAAGCTAGCTTACATGAGTTTCTCCAGTTGACAGGCGGGCAGTCCGAAGGCGTTGCAGAGCATCTTGACCCCCTCGTCCTTCAGGTTGTTGTTGCTCAGGTTGAGCTCCCTCAGACTGGGGATGTTCACCAGACACCTAAACATGTTCTCACAGCATTTCTCAGTGAGCTGACAACAGTACAACCTGGTGGTGGAGGGAAAATGTATGGTACATTTACTACAGTGAACATTCCACTTTAGAATCAGTGAGGTGGAATGTGTGAGTGTACTACAATACTCCAGACAGTACTCACTCCAGTTTGTATATCTGGGTTGACTTCAGTATGTCCATGAGCAGCTTCACCCCCCGGTCTCCCAGGTTGTTCATGCTGACGTCCAGCTCTCGCAGGTGTCTGGGGTTGTCTATTAGCAACACCGCCAGAGCGCGACTCAGCTCCAGGCCCAGCTTGCAGTTTGAGAGCCTAACGAAGATTATAATACTTTAGAAGACGTGGTACAGCGGTTAGTGCCGCGAACCCCAGCACAGATGTACAGCCTAGGCTACCAGAGTCGGCATGAGTTTAAATCCGATCCATGCCATTCTGACTCGCAAACTCTCATAACTCTCCTGTCTCCTCTTCACTGTCCTATCTCAATAAAAATACATTATACCCTTAAAGAATATATTTATGTAAACTAGTTTAGAAGATTAACTGTATTTCCTTATGAGGAGAACTTCATTTGCATCAAACCACAGGATAAACCCATAGGGGAACTGAATTCAATGATGTTACAATTGGGGGTACACATGATCAGAACGGGTTTCCTAGCCATTGATTCAATACTCACTTCAGGATCTGAAGTTTGCAATTGACAACCTTCAGTCCGTCAACGAGATAAAACACCCCCGATTCTCCCGGTTCGTTGCCGCTCAGATCCAGCTCCCGCAGGTGCAAGGGGTTGGATTTGAGAGCTTTGGCCAGAGCGGCAAAGCCATTCTGTTTCACCCTGCAGCCGGACAGTTTCAGTCTCTCCAGTCGGCAGTGTGGCTTGGCCAAGCCGGCCGTCAACAGCTGCACTCCTGAGTCCTTCAGCGTGTTGAAACTCAGGTTCAGAGTTTTCAGATTGGACACCTTTGAGGTGAGCGCCGAGGCCAGACATTCACAGGATTTCTCTGTTAGTTTGTGATATGACAGCCTGGTAAGAAGGAAGGTTAGGGAATCAAAAAAAACATAGACATACAAGCAGGCATTAAACCAACAGAACTGTGTAATGATCATAAGATGGGTCCAACAAACCTGAATTACATCACAGGGATGACAGTTATCTTGTGTTATAGACATTTAATATCGATAGTGTGCGCCAAAAGTATTGAGTTAGTGACCCATTTTTTGTTTATTTTGTACTTCAACACTTTGGATTTAGAATGATACAATGACTATGAATCTAAAGTGCAGTCGGTCGGCTTTACTTTTAGGGTGTTTTCAACCATATCGGGTGAACCGTTTAGAAATTACAGCACTTTTTGTACATAGTCCCCCCCATTTTAAGGGACCAAAAGCATTGGGCCGAATTCACTTTTGTGTATTGAAGTAGTCAAAAGTTAAGTATTTGGTCCCATATTCATAGCACATAACTACATCAAGCTTGTGACTACAAATTGGTTGGATGTATTTGCTGTTTGTTTTGGTTGTTTCAGATTATTTTGTGTCCAATAGAAATGCATGGCAAATAATGTATTGTGTCATTTTGGAGTCACTTTCATTGTAAATAAGAATACAATATGTTTCTAAACACAATAGTTTTGGTCCTATAAAATGGGGGGACTATGTACAAAAAGTGCCGTAATTTCTAAACGGTTCACCCGATATGGAAGACAATTTTATTATATCACATCCAAAAGTACTGGAGTACAGAGCCAAAACTACATCAAATGTGTCACTTTCCTAATACTTTTGGAGCTCACTGTAATAGCTGGTATTGTTAAATGACCAAGTACTTACGTGGCTGTCTGGGAAGCTTTGATCACTGGTAGCATCCTCAGAAGTTCCTCATCTCCTCTCTTCTTTACTTCCAACCCAAGCATGTCTATCGGCTCAGACTCCGATGCCACTAACAGAGTGGCCAGGTCGGACCAATGTGCACGTGGGTATTTGGCATCTGGGGTGATTCCCGTATTGAGAAAGCTCACGCCATCAGTTTCTAAAGAGCTGTCACCCAGTTCCGTCAGGCAGTTCAGCAAGTTGAGGGTCCTCGGTGAAGCGGGATTCTCCATGACCTTCTTCTTGATATACTCTACCGTTTCCGTCAGTGTCTCCGACGAGTTGTAGCCGGCCTCTGCGATTGACTGGATGAAGCTCTGCGAGAAGCCGAGGAGGAACCGGAGGAAGAGGTCCAGCTTTCCGTTTTTGCTCTGCAAGGCCATGTCCACTGCATTCCTCAGGTTTTCATCTAGGCTGTTGCAGGATCGATTAAACCACATTGCGGCAAAGAACTCCTGAATGGTGGTATGCCCAAAGTAGTAGATCTTCGTTTGCTGCAGCCCAATATCCTCCCTGAAGATGGGTATGCTTACTTTTGCAAACTCTGACCCCTCATCACAGTTAATGTTGCACTCTTGTAGGTCTTCCCTGTAGAAAACCGTGTTGCCTTTCACCAACTGCTTAAAGGCTAGTTCCCCCAATTTAATAGCCATCTTCTGTGTATTCTGGMTCTGTGTTTGCAACAGGGCGAGTAGGTCAGTGTACATTGGAGTCAGAGCTCCGGGGTCATATTCTTTATCGGATAGCCATGTCTGTCTAACGAGGACTGATGCAGAAATCGAACAGATAATAGGTATCTGGCACAAAACATAGAGGCTTTTTGAGTACTTCAAGTGGCGGATAATTGCATTGGCCTGGTCCGTGTGAATGATTGCTCTTCTGAAGAACTCCTCTTTCTGAGAGTCCGTGAAGCCTTCGATTTCTGTCACTTCGTTGATGTATTGAAGAGGGATGCGATGGACTGCTGCGGGTCTGGATGTAATCCATATGTGAGCGGCGGAGGGAAGTAGATTACCGTTAATTAGGTTTGTCAGCAGTGCCGGCACGGAGGAGGGCTCTGTGACATCGGTCACTATCGGGCTGTTCTTGAAGTCGAGAGGACGTCGGAATTCATCCAGCCCGTCAAGAATGAACCCAACTCTGAAGTTCTCCAAGTTGGAAATTCCAGGTTCTTTCAATTCTGGGAAAAACTTGTAAAGAAGTTCAATCAGACTTAGTCTCTCCTTCAGCAAATTCAGCTCCCGGAAAGGAAGGGGAAATATGAGAGTACATTGCTGGTTTCCTTTTCCCTCTGCCCAGTTAAGAATAATCATCCGCACCTGGCTAGTTTTGCCAATACCAGAGACGCCCTTCGTCAGCCCTATTCTGACTCGCTTGTCGTCTAGTTCAGAATCATAGTATAAGCTTAAGGGTGAGCATCTCCATTGGTGTCTCTTCCTGAAAGTTGGCTTAATTTGAATGTACTCATGTTGGTTCACCTCTCCACTTTCACCAGGTGGATACTGGAAATCACAATGTATATAAAATGGATGCTCAGTTTCCCCCCCTGGCGGACTGTGATACTTTTTCTTCAGGGTGGCTTTGAGCTTATTGCTGAGTTTTACCACATTGGAGTCAGAGACTTCCCTGTTAAATAGACAAAACAGTACATGTAATTTCTGAAGGGTTTTAACCATATTGTCTGTTAACTGTATAGTCTATTATTGTGAGAGCACACCAGTTGACCCTCTTGAGCCTCTTTGTCATGGATCCCCCCAGTACTGCTGCTCATGCCGTTCACCATCTCCGGAGGTCTACGTTACCGGCCTTCTAGGCGTCACTGAACTGGATTCATTACCATCAACCCCGGACTGTCTTGTCTCATTACGCACACCTGGTTCCCATTCCCCCTGATTAGTATGTGTATATATGTGCCCTCTGTTCCCCATTGTCCTTGTCGGTTATTGTCCCATGTCCGTTGGTCTTGTAAGTACCTGTGCTATGTTGTATCGGCTTCCATGCTACTGTTATTGTGCCCTTGTTTTATGGGTTTCGTCCTGTGTATTATTTAGAGGTTTACACCTTACTCTTTAGTTAGGATGGAGAAATTAAAAAAACTATTACGTATTCCTGCGCTTGTCTCCTATCATTATACAGCGTGACAGAATAACCAACCTACTAAATGGAGACAGCAGGAAAGACCAAGCTGACGACCATCGTAGAGACAGTTCAGCATCACAAGGAATGTCTCTCCAGACTCGGCAGCACCACGGACAGCGTGCTGGCAACCATCCTGCGTTTGGAGGGGAATGTGCAGTCCCTCCAGTCTCCAGCACCGGTTCCGGCACTAGCTCCCACAACACCACTACCTGCCTCCGTCCCATCTGAGCCGGTCCGCGGAATACCCCTGTCCCTCCTGGAGCACTTTGACGGCACTCCAGCAAGATGCAAGGGATTCCTTCTGCAATGAGACCTGGCTGTCCGGACGGGCCCTGGACTGGGGTGCCACGGTCTGGGAAACGGGCGGACCCGAGGTCAAGTCCTACGAGCGCTTCACCCTCCTCTTCCGCTCGGTGTTTGATCATCCTGTGGATGGCCAAGAGGGGGTTGACTGCCTACTCCGACTACGCCAGGGATCTAGGACCACCTCGGAGTTCGCCCTGGAGTTCCGAACATCGCGGCCTCCACCGGATGGAACGAGTCGGCTCTGGTCACCGTGTTCCGCGGCGGACTGCGGAAGGAGGTACAGATGGAGTTGTACTGCCGTGATGACAACCTGTCACTCGACCAGCTCATCCGCATGGCGATCCATTTGGACAACCTCCTGCGGTCCCGTCGAAGACCTGCATAGAATCCGGAGCCCATGGCTACACCTGCTCCGTGCCCAGAGCCGATGGAGATGGGCTCTGCACGTTTGCCCGAGGCAGAGTATAGGAGAAGGAGGAATCTGGGCCTCTGCTCCTATTGTGGAGAAAGGGGTCATTTCTCCCCGACCTGCCCTCTATCTACCAATAGGCGAGGTGACAAGCCACGGAATTCCCCTGCTCCAACCCAGGTAGGATGCAAGATCTCCCCTCCTTTTCTGTCAACTCAACCAGTGTGTTTTTCCATTAAATTCCCTGAATACCCTAGCCCCTCACTCCCGRTAGTTCTGATTGATTCCYGAGCTGCCGGGAATCTTTTAGATGGAGCACTGGCCGCTGAATTACGCATTCCTTTGGTTTCCCTGACAATCACCCATTTAGGTTCGAGCCCTGGATAATTGTCCAATAGGGACAGGGCTCGTACATCACATCACTGTTCCCGTTTCTCTGCTGACCCATGACACTCATTTAGAACAGATCACCTTTTCGATTATAGACACCCCACCCACCCTGTTGTTTTAGGTCTCCCCTGGTTGAGTTAGCATAACCCTGTTATTTCCTGGTCCGAGAGGAGACTGCTGGGTTGGTCGCAGGAGTGTCAGGGGAGGTGTCTCGCGGTGTCTGTCAACACCACTACGGTGGACAGTCCGGACCACGGAGGAATAAGTCCGGAGGATCTGCACACGCATTCCTCCTCCGCCCCCGGGACTGTGCCATTGACCTGCTGTCTGACACAGCCCTCCCGAGAGGACACATCTATCCCCTCTTCTATGTGGAGACCGAGGCCATGGAGACCTACATACAGGAGAGCCTCCAGCAGTATTTTATCCGCCCCTCCACGTCACCAGCCCCCTCAAGCTTATTTTTTGTTAAAAAGAAAGATGGGGGACTGCACCCCTGCATTGATTATCGAATACTGAATAAAGCCACCGTTAAGTTCAGCTATCCTTTACCCCTCATCCCAACCATCATCGAACAAATGCACGGGGCGCAGTACTTCACAAAACTGGACTTGAGGAGCGCCTACAATCTGGTGTGCATTCGTGCAGGCGACGAATGGGAAACGGCCTTTTCCACCACGGGCCATTACGAGCATCTCAAAATGCCTTTTGGCCTATCTAATGCTACTTCAGTTTTCCAGGTCTTTATTAACGAAGTGTTTCGGGACATGCTGGGACAGGGCGTAGTGGTTTATATAAACATTTTGGTCTATTCTGCTGACCGCACCCAGCATGTCTCGTTAGTCAGGTCTGTGCTGGGAAGACTGTTGGCGCATGATCTACAGCTGAAGTCGGAAGTTTACATACACCTAGGTTGGAGTCATTTAAACTAGTTTTTCAACCACTCCTGTCACGTTCCTGACCTGTTTTCTGTTAGTTTTTGTATGTGTTAGTTGGTCAGGACGTGAGTTTGGGTGGGCAGTCTATGTTTTCTGTTTCTATGTTGGTTAATGMGTACCTAATATGGTTCTCAATTAGAGGCAGGTGGTTTTCATCTCCTCTGATTGAGAATCATATTAAGGTAGGTGTTGTCACATTGTTTGTCGTGGGTGGTTGTCTTCCGTGTCTGTGTTTGTTTGCACCATACGGGACTGTTTCGTTCGTTTCCCGTTTACTGTGTAGTCATTTTCCTGTTCGTGCGTTCTTCGTGTTATATGTAAGTTCGTATGTTCAGGTTTGTCTACATTCGTTTTGTTATTTTGTAAGTATTCAAGTGAAGTTCGTGTTTTTCGTCTACACTTAAATAAATTCATTATGTCTAAATACACAGCTGCAGTTTGGTTCAATCCCTGCTCCTCCTCTTCGGTTGAAGAGCCGTTACAACTCCACACATTTCTTGTTAACAAACTATAGTTTTGGCAAGTCGTTTAGGACATCTACTTTGTGCATGACACATGTCATTTTTCCAAAATTATTTACAGACAGTTATTTAACTTATAATTCATTGTATCACAATTCCAATTGGTCAGAAGTTTACATCACTAAGTTGACTGTGCCTTTAACCTCTCTGGATATGTAGGACGTACTGTCCCACCTGGCCAAATCCAGTGAAATGCAGAGCGCCAAATTCAAATAAATTACTATAAAATTTAACTTTCATGAATTACACATAATATACCAAATTAAAGCTACACTTGTTGTGAATCCAGCAACGTGTCAGATTTCAAAATGCTTTACGGCGAAAGCAAACAATGCTATTATCTGAGGATAGCACCCAAGCTAACAATCACAGACCATCATATTTCAACACGCGACACAAAACGCAGAAATAAAGATATAATTCATGCCTTACCTTTGAGAGCTTCTTCTGCTGCGCACTCCAATATGTCCCATAAACATCACAAATGGTCCTTTTGTTCGATTAATTCGTCGATATATATCCAAAATGTCCATTTATTTGGCGCGTTTGATCCGAAAAACACCGGTTCCAACTTGCACAACGTGAACTAAAATATCTCAAAAGTTACCTGTAAGCTATGTCCAAATTTCAAACTACTTTTGTAACACAACTTTAAGGTATTTTTTTACATAAATAATCGATAAAATTGAAGACGGGATGACCTTTGTTCAATACCAGAGGAAAACAATTTGTAGCATGCTTTCTGGTCACGCGCCTCTAACAAACAGTACACTTCACTGGAGCCTCATTCTGAACATGGCTACTTCTTCATTTGTCAAAGGAAAAACCTCAACCAATTTCTAAAGACTGTTGACATCCAGTGGAAGCGATAGGAACTACAGGAAGGTCCCTTAGAAATCTGGATTCCCAATGAAAACCCATTGAAAAGAGAGTGACCTCAAAAAAATAAATCTGAATGGTTTGTCCTCTGGGTTTTGCCTGCCAAATAAGTTATGTTATAGTCACAGACATGATTCAAACAGTTAGAAACTTCAGAGTGTTTTCTATCCAATACTAATAATAATATGCATATATTATCATCTGGGACTGAGTAGGAGGCAGTTTACTCTGGGCACGCTTTTCATCTAAACGTGAAAATGCTGCCCCTAATCCTAGAGAAGTTAAACAGCTTGGGAAATTCCAGAAAATTATGTAATGGCTTTAGAAGCTTCTGATAGGCTAACTGACCTCATTTGAGTCAATTGGAGGTGTACCAGTGGATGTATTTCAAGGCCTACCTTCAAACTCAGTGCCTCTTTGCTTGACATCATGGGAAAATCAAAAGAAATCAGCCAAGACCTCAGAAAAAAATTGCAGACCTCCACAAGTCTGGTTCATCCTTGGGAGCAATTTCCAAACACCTGAAGGTACCACGTTCAACTGTACAAACCAMAGTACGCAAGTACAAACACCATGGGACACGCAGCCATCATACCACTCAGGAAGAAGACGTGTTCTGTCTCCTAGAGATGAACGTTCTTTGGTGCGAAAACTGCAAATCAATCCCAGAACAACAGTAAAGGACTTTGTGAAGATGGAGGAAACAGGTACAAAAATATCTATATCCACAGAAATTCACCCAACTTATTGTGGGAAGCCTMTGGAAGGCTACCCAAAACGTTTGACCCAAGTTAAACAATTTAAAASGCAAATACTAATTGAGTGTATGCAAACTTCTGACCCACTGGGAATGTGATGAAAGAAATAAAAGCTGAAATAAATCATCCTCTCTACTATTATTGTGAAATTTCACATTCTTAAAATAAAGTGGTGATCCTAACTGACCTTAGACAGGGAATTATTACAAGGATTAAATGTCAGGAATTGGGACCGCCTCCTTACCTGGGCGCACACGGCACCTGTGTCGGTTCATCCTGGGATAAGCCGTACCATCGCCTGCCTGACTGAGAAGTACTGTTGGCCCACCTTGGCTAGGGAAGTCCGGGTTGACGTCTCTTCCTGCTCCATCTGTGCTCAGTCAAAGACACCCAGACACCTCCCTTATGGAAAGCTCCTGCCCCTGCCGATTCCACAACGACCCTGGTCACCCCTCGGTGGACTTTGTCACTGACCTTACCCCCTCCCAGGGGAACACCACCATTCTCAACCCCAATTTCGTGGTATCCAATTGGTAGTTACAGTCTTGTCTCATCGCTGAAACTCCCGTACAGACTCGAGAGAGGCGAAGGTTGAGAGCCGTGCATCCTCCAAAACACAACCCAACCAAGCCGCACRGCTTCTTGACACAAAGCCCACTTACCCCGGAAGCCAGCCACACCAATGTGTCGGTGGAAACACCTGGCGACCGTGTCAGCATGCACTGCGCCTGGCCCGCCACAGGAGTCGCTAGTGCTTGATGGGACAAGGACATCCCTGCCGGCCAAACCCTCCCCTAACCCGGACGACGCTGGGCCAATTGTGCGCCGCCCCATGGGTCTCCTGGTCTCGGCCGGCTGCGAAAGAGCCTGGACTCGAACCCAGAATCTCCAGTGGCACAGCTAGCACTGCGGTGCAGTGCCTTAGACCACTGCGACACTCGGGAGGCCCTTTTTAAGCACATCTTCCGGCAATACGGGATCCCGGAGGACATTGTGTCAGACCGTGGCCCTCAGTTTACCTCACGCGTATGGAGTGTTCATGGGACGCCTGGGGGTCACGGTCAGTTTCACCTCTGGGTACCGTCCTCAAGTTAATGGGCAGGTGGAGAGGGTCAATCAGGAAGTGGGCAGGTTCCTGAGGTGTTACTGTCAGGACCGGCCGGGGGAGTGGGCGGATTTTCTACCTTGGGCTGAGTACGCGCAGAATTCCCTCCGCCACTCCCCCACTAACCTCACTCCTTTCTATTGCATATTGGGGTATCAGCCGGCCCTTGCACCTTGGCAACCGAGCCAGACCGAGGCCCCTACGGTAGATGAGTGGTTTCAGTGCGCTGAGGAAACCTGGAATGCAGTGCACTCATCTCCAGCGGGCCGTGCGTCGGCACAAGGAACAGGCCGACRGCCACCGCAGAGGCGCCTTTCTTCTCTCCATGCGACCGGGTCTGGCTCTCCACCCGGAACCTGCCCCTCCGCCTGCCCTGCCGGAAGCTGAACCTGCGGTTTGTGGGGCTGTTTAAAGTCCCGAGGTGGGTTAATGAGGTAACGTACCGTTTGCAACTCCCTGCTGATTACCGCATTAACCCAACTTTTCATGTGTCTCTCCTCAGGCCAGTGGTGCCTGGTCCCCTCGCTGAGGCTGGAACCAGTGACGCCCCGCCTCTTCCTCTGGACATCGAGGGAGGTCCAGTATACTCAGTCCGTGAAGTCCTGGATTTTAGGCGTCGGGCGGGGCGTTTCCAGTACCTCATCGACTGGGAGGTGTATGGCCCAGTGTATTTTTTAGAGGTTAACACTTCGCTCTTTTTTTGGGGTGGAGAAATAAAAAWAAKAATTACGTATTCCTGCAGTTGTCTCCTATCATTATACAGCGTGACACACTCTTGCAAATGGCCAACAAGGCCTTGGGAGCATTTCAAACCATTCCTATATATATATTTTATCATTATTTAACTAGGCAAGTCAGTTAAGAACACATTTTTATTTTCAATGACGGCCTAGGAACAGTGGGTTAACTGCCTTGTTCAGGGGCAGAACAACAGATTTTTACCTTGTCTGCTCAGGGATTCGATCTTGCAACCTTTCGGTGACTAGTCCAACACTCTAACCACTGGGCTACCTGCCGCCCCACACTATTTGGTATGGTCTAGTTTGTTATCTCAATAAAAGTCAGTGCTAGGAACCTCTTGGTACTAAAATAACATCTCCTTAACATGAATTTTGGCTGGTCCATTGTCCATTTACAGTTGTATATGCATTCCACAGTATGTAGGGAGGCAGAGACGCCCCTGTATCACTTTAAATACTGTTGTGAACCTTTGAGTTGTCGAAGAGTAAACTCCCTCCCAGCCGGTAATATCCTAAATTGAATTCAAGTCTGACGTTTTGTTCTCAACTATCTTCATACCATCAATTCTTAGAACCTTACAGATGGAATAAACCATTGGTTCCCAAACTTTTTATAGTCCCGTACCCCTTCAAACATTCAACCTCCAGCTGCTTACGCAGCGCACTCTCAAATGTTGTTTTATGCCATCATTGTAAGCCTGCCACACACATAGTATACGATACATTTATTAAACATAAGAATGAGTGTGGGTTTTTGTCACAACCTGGCTCGTGGGAAGTGACAAAGAGTTCTTATAGGACCAGGGCACAAATAACATAACAATAAATCAAGAATTTTGCTCTTTATTTAGCCATCTTATATATAAAACCTTCTTTGTTCATAAAAAATGGTGAATAACTCACCACAGGTTAATGAGAAGGGTGTGCTTGACAGGATGCACATAACTCTGCAATGTTGGGTTGTATTGGAGAGACTCTCAGTCTTAAATCATTTTCCACACACAGTCTGTGCCTGTATTTAGTTTTCATATCATTTTCCACACACAGTCTGTGCCTGTATTTAGTTTTCATGCTAGTGAGGGCCGAAAATCCACTCTCACATAGGTACGTGGTTGCAAAGGGCATCAATGTCTTAACAGCGCAATTTGCCAAGGCACTATACTCTGAGCGCAGCCCAATCCAGAAATCTGGCAGTGGCTTCTGATTAAATTTAATTTTCACAGAACCGCTTGATGCAATTTCGATGAGGCTCTCTTGTTCAGATATCGGTAAGTGGACTGGAGGCAGGGCATGAAAGGGATAACAAATCCAGTTGTTTGTGTCATCTGTTTCGGGAAAGTACCTGCGTAAATGCTTTGCTATATCACATTTCACATTGTTCGTAAGCTTGAGTTCATTTACACACAAAAAATCATACAATGATGGAAAGACCTGTTTGTTGTCCTTGTTAATGCAGACAGAGAAGAGCTCCAACTTCTTAATCATAGCCTCAATTTTGTCCTACACATTGAATATAGTTGTGGAAAGTCTCTGTAATCCTAGATTCAGATCATTCAGGCGAGAGAAAACATCACCCAGATAGGCCAGTCGTGTGAGAAACTCGTTATCATGCAAACTTTAAGCTCATCTCTCAATTTTAAAAAAAACGTGTCAATACTTTTCCCCTTGTAGAAGCGTTACATGGTCGCTGCCCATATCATTGCATTGTGCAGAAAATACACGAGTGTTCAGGGGCCTTGCTTTAACAAAGTTAACCATTTTCACTGTAGTGACCAAAACGTCTTTCAAGCTGTCAGGCAGTCCCTTGGCAGCAAGAGCCTCCCGGTGGATGCCGCAGTGTACCCAAGTGGTGTCGGGATGGTGAACCATTCATCCATTTTCGAGCAAACGGAATGAGCAGCAGCTACGTTTGACTACATAGTGGAATTCCCGCGAGAGAGTAACAGTTAATGTGATTGGATGTTCATTATTTGACTAGGCTACCTGTATTTGACATTGTGTTGTTATTTCGCTGAACACTGGATGGTTTAATTAGATTTTTGTCAGTGAAACGAGGCTACTCAGGTGAGAAAAAAAAACTCACCCAAATGTATAGCCCTGTTGGAAAATCTAAATGGACTGTTTGAAAATGTGAAGAAAAGAAAAAACATTTCTCGCGGGAAATCCACTAACCAAACGTAAACGTGAATCACATTTTTATTTGGCGTACCCCCGACGGCATTGCGCTACCCCAGTTTGGGAATACCTGGAATAAACTAATGCTTGTCACGGATCCGACAGGTACTGTTGCTCATTCCGTGCACCAGTTCCGGAGGTCTACGTCACCGGCCTCTAGGCGTCACTGAACTGTTCCATTACGCACACCTGGTTCCCATTTCCCCTGACTAGTAATAATATAATTGTGCCCTTTGTTCACCATTGTCTTGTCGGTTATTGTTCCCATGTCCGTTGGTCTTGTGAGTATGGGAGAGCGAGGTATGTTGTTACACTTTTCACGCTGTCTAACATTTACTGGGCACCATACATCACAATGGTATAAATGTCATACCAAATGAAAGAAGGAAGTCTTCGTCACATATTTGTATTCATTACATCTTCATATCTTATTTCAGTGCGGAGTTGTAGACCCATCAGCGGGTAAATTGTCACACTACGTCGGGTAAGTTGTCACATTAGATTATCAGCAAATAAGAACACTAACTAATTAATTGTAAATATATAGATTTTTAATTTCAAATTCAAAACCAAATTCATTAAAGAACTTAAAATAAAAACAATATTGACGAGAGAATCCGGTAAATAATGCCTTTTAATCAAAACAATAATGCTGGCAGAACACACATTAATTAAGTGGCACGACCACTTTACTTTGAACTTTGAACTCAAACGTTCTCTGGCGTACACATAGATCCACGGTAATTGTTGGAATCGGAATGGAATGGTGCAGATAACTTGATTAAATCTTTAAAGTCTTAACAAACAGATGTGGTGTTTAAACACACTAATGCACAGTTTTGTATCTGTATCTGACTAATCAGACTCATCTTCAGTCACAGTTCTGGCACACATAAATTGCCTGGGCTGAGATGCAAGCATCATGGGCCCATTTGAATCATCTCACACACTTCACCCAAGTCTCAGTTGGAAGGCTGTTTGATGGCTCCACACAGACGAGGCAGAATCACTCCTCTTCATCTGATGATGACTCTTCTACGATTTAGCTTTTTTTAGCTGCCTTCTTGTTCTTTGCAGATCCAGATTTTGACTCCACCCCTTACTTCCCTTTCTCTGTGGGCTATACTCGGCCTTGTCTCAGGATGGTAAGTTGGTGGTTGAAGATATCCCTCTAGTGGTGTGGGGGCTGTGCTTTGGCAAAGTGAGTGGGGTTATATCCTGCCTGTTTGGCCCTGTCTGGGGGTATCATCGGATGGGGCCACTGTGTCTCCCGACCCCTACAGTCTCAGCCTACAGTAGTTTATGTGTCGGGGCGCTAGGGTCAGTCTGTTATATCTGGAGTATTTCTCCTGTCTTATCCGGTGTCCTGTGTGAATTTAAGTATGCTCTCTATAATTCTCTCTCTCTTTCTTTCTCTCTCTCGGTGTACTTGAGCCCTAGGACCATGCCTCAGGACTACCTGGCCTGATGACTCCTTGCTGTTCCCAGTCCACCTGGCCGTGCTGCTGCTCCAGTTTCAACTGTTCTACCTGCGGCTATGGAACCCTGACCTGTTCACCGGATACCTGTCCCAGACCTGCTGTTTTCAACTCTCTAGAGACAGCAGGAGCGGTAGAGATACTCTGAATGATCGGCTATGAAAAGCCAACTGACATTTACTCCTGAGGTGCTGACCTGTTGCACCCTGCCGACTCGCACTGCGGATTTTATTATTTGACCCTGCTAGTCATCTATGAATATTTGAACATCTTGGCCATGTTCTGTTATAATCTCCCCGCGCACAGCCAGAAGAGGACTGGCCACCCCTCATAGCCTGGTTCCTCTCTAGGTTTCTTCCTAGGTTCTGGCCTTTCTAGGGAGTTTTTCCTAGCCACCGTGCTTCTACACCTGCATTGCTTGCTGTTTGGGGTTTTAGGCTGGGTTTCTGTACAGTACTTTGAGATATCAGCTGATGTAAGAAGGGCTTTATAATACATTTGATTCAAGAAACAGCCTTTGGCTAGATTGTGCCTTATTCTTTTCCATTTCTAGTGCTGCTTCACTTGTGTGTCAGTTAGAATTGCTGTTTTGTGCCGTTTTCTTTCTTTGCAAGCTGGTTTTCAGGGTCAGCTTTTAGATATGGCCGGATGTCCTCTGGAGTTGCTAGTCTGTTGTCAGCAATGGCATTGCTGGGCAAGGGTGACTTGGTGCTGCATAAAAACTGGGCAGGTCTGTGTCTGAGCTCGTGCTAGGCAGGGCTGGAATGGTGCTGGGCCTGGCAGGGCTGAAATGGTGCTGGGGCCTGGCAGGGCTGAAATGGTGCTGGGGAATGGCAGGTTGGAGCTGGGGCCTGGCAGGGCTGGAATTGTGCTAGGGCACGGCAGGGCTGGAATGTTGCTGAAGCCGGCAGAGCAGGGATGGTGCTGGGGCCTGGTAGGGTTGGGTTCTGAATGGGGCAATCTGTAACGTAGGATGGCGCACTGGCCTGGCTACGGGAGCATTCAGCCAGGTAGGGTTGGGCAGGCTCGGTGCTCGAGACCTCCAGTGCGCCTTCACGGTCCGGTCTATCCGGTGCCACTCCACGCACCAGCCCTCCGGTGGCAGCCCCCCGCACCAGGCTGTCTCTCCGTCTCCTCACTACAGGTGCTCCCGCCTGCTCAGCGCTGCCAGAGTCTTCCTCCTGTCCAGCGCCGTCTGAGTTTTCCTCCTGTCCAGCGCCGCCTGAGTCTCCTCCTGTCCAGCGCCGCCTGAGTCTCCCTCCTGTCCAGCGCCGCCTGAGTCTCCTCCTGTCCAGCGCGCCTGAGTCTCCCTCCTGTCCAGCGCCGCCTGAGTCTCCCTCCCGTCCAGCTTCGCCTGAGTCTCCCTCTTGTCCAGCGCCGCCTGAGTCTCCGTCCGTCAGCAGGAGCCGCCAGAGCGTCCGTCAGCCAGGAGCCGCCAGAGCCGTCCGTCAGCCAGGAGCCGCCAGAGCCGTCCGTCAGCCAGGAGCCGCCAGAGCCGTCCGTCAGCCAGGAGCCGCCTGAGCCGTCCGTCAGCCAGGAGCCGCCTGAGCCGTCCGTCAGCCAGGAGCGCCAGAGCCGTCCGTCAGCCAGGAGCCGCCCGTCAGCCAGGAGCCGCCCGTCAGCCAGGAGCCGTCCGTCAGCCAGGAGCCGCCAGAACCGTCCGTCAGCCAGGAGCTGCCCTTCAGTCCGGAGCTGCCCCTCAGTCCGGAGCTGCCCCTCAGTCCAGAGGCGCCGCAGTCCAGTGGGGCCCTTTATTAGGGTTCCCAGTCCAAGGTCGGCGGCGAGGGTTGCCATTCCAAAGAGGTTACGGGCAATGACTATGGTGGAGTGGGGTCCACGTCCCGCGCCAGAGCCGCCACCGCGGACAGATGCCCACGCAGACCCTCCCCTATATGTTTAGTGTTTGCGGCCGGAGTCCGGGGGGGGGGGGGGGGGGGGACTGTCACGCCCTGACCTAGTTTGCTTTGTATGTTTCTATGTTTTGTTTGGTCAGGGTGTGATCTGAGTGGGCATTCTATGTTGTATGTCTAGTTTGTCTATTTCTATGTGTTTGGCCTGATATGGTTCTCAATCAGAGGCAGGTGTTAGTCGTTGTCTCTGATTGGGAACCATATTTAGGTAGCCTGTT
Source organism: Salvelinus sp. IW2-2015 (assembly GCF_002910315.2). Classification (NCBI taxonomy): domain Eukaryota; kingdom Metazoa; phylum Chordata; class Actinopteri; order Salmoniformes; family Salmonidae; genus Salvelinus; species Salvelinus sp. IW2-2015. Next base: position 298,818 of record NW_019942666.1, on the reverse strand, counting down.
TTGTATTGTGGGTTGTGGGTGATTGTTCCTGTGTCTTTTTGTATGTCACCATACGGGACGGTTGCGTTTTCGGTCGTTTGTCCGTTTATTGTTTTGTTCTTTGTTTTCAAGTTTTCTAATTAAAATGGATAATCATCACGCTGCATTTTGGTCCTCCGATCCTTCTTACTACTCCTCCTCAGATGAGGAGGACGACGAACGTGACAGTAAACTACTCCGAGCTGGCCTTTTCTTTTTCTGCCCACATTGGCGCGAACTTCAGCTGATGTACCACAGCAAACTGGTAGGCAAGTCTTCTGACTTCACTTGGCGACAGACCAAAATAAATGTCAGCTGACCTAGTAATATACTGAACGAGCTGCATCTCCAAATCAGGTGAAAAAACCTGCCGTGGCTTTGTATAGCCAACCACTGTTGTTGGCATGGCTGTCTTTCTGTCAACTTCTTCTCTGGTAACCTTTTAACAATACCGAGTCAGAGTACTGTCATTTATGTCAAGATACTTCGCTGTACTCCTGATTGATTTGTTCTACAACTTCACCTGCCTCACTGCCTTTAACATTATGCCAGGTGGTGTGCTGCCATTCTGTCTTTCTTTTATCATTTCTAACCATCTTTCTTTCCTTCCCCTCTTTCTTTCCTTCCTTCCTTCAAAAACACATTTCCTCATTGAAATTACATATTCATTACAGGCTTATTACGCCCACCTCCCTGTCTACTATCCTTGTTGCCACAATGCAATTCATAACACCACACGAAATTCATGCCACTGTATGAAGTAGTGTGTGTGTGGATATACAGTACTGTCTCATACAGTAGGCATGTAGTGTGTTAGTAGACACACACACACACACACCAGAGCCTGTCTTGTGTAGTCCAGGGATATGTCTGCTGCTCTAAACTACACGTGTATATATAATAATCAATTTACAGTAACATTTAATACTCTTATCAGAGCTGATTACACAATATCAAAATGTTTTTTGAGCATGTTCTATGCGTCTATGTATACTGGGGCAAGTTGTCACATGTGAAGACTTGACCCAAGGTCATTGAGACAACTTGCCCCAAACTGACATGTGTGCTAATGTTGGCTAAATCTCAAGGTTAGCTCAACATAGGACTGCAGTTAAAGTATCAAAAGACACGTTATTGTCTCCTCTACTCTGTGCAAAATCATAATTTTGAACATTCACACCTAAAAAAGTTTATTGCATAACATGTAAAGTGACAATTTTTTACTTTTGAGGGGGGGAAATAAGAAACTTGTGCCCACCTCAGATTAGAGTGACCTTGACCACATGTGAACAAGAAGTTGACCATAGAACATGTAGTCCCATAAAGTAGCCATTTGATTTTTGAGATAGCGCCTCTAGTGCTCTCCCCTACCTGTGCTTTGTTTCGGCTTTCGTGCTGCGTGTTTTGTGCACCTGTTATTTCGGGTCTCGTCCCGTGTAATTTATTAGAGGTTTAACCTCGCTCTTTTGTATGGGTTACATCCCTGTGTTTTTGTATACGTGTTTGTTTTGGGCTTCGTCCCCATGCCTTTTCATGGCATGTTGTATTTTTGGGTGGAGTATTAAAACCCCCTATTACGTATTCCTGCGGCTGTCTCCAATCATTTATACAACGTGACAATGCTTATATGAACATAAAATAGGCCTACTGTGTATTCTAAATGAACATTTTTCCATAGGCTCATTTTGATCTTGTCCTCTGTTCAAATTACTAGTTGTCTTACCTTGGTTCAGTCTGATGGTTTTCTTTCCCAGGGCGAAACATTTTCCTCAAATCAGGAGGCGGATTTCCTATGACCAAGGTTTGTTTCCCTCCAAGGAGGAGGCAGGTATCTGTGAAGAGGGCAGTAAGGCAGGCTACCCCGCCCCTCATGTGATGAAGAAAGATCCCACTGCCAACCACAGACCTGTAACACAGATATTGGATATTGTCTTCCTAACTGTAATAGCAATAATGATGTGTGTATGGTGCTACAGTAATGCACTGGCAATACTGCCTCAATAGAAAGTCTGCTCACAGTTTAGAAATGATTTGCTAATAAATCAATTCAGTTAAATAGGCTACCTAAAGAAGACATAAACTGACAAAAACACGGAGGACCTATACATTTAGGCCCTAATATTTTTTATTTCAATAAGGTCGTTTAGGATCAGCCCAAAAACAGACTTGCAAACAAAAAACAGGGAGCTTTAACGGTACACGAATGCAGTGTAATCCCTGGCCTTCAACACTAGCAATGGATTTCGTAGAGGGGGAAAAATCATATCAAATTATTTATACATGAAAAAATACCTCTGACTACGTCGTCTAAACACTGAACTCGCTTCCGCGTGTCTTTACATCCGTTCCTTGGTGCTAGGCTAGCCCACGACTAGCCAGAAAATAACTAGCTAAAATACGGCATGAAGTCATCCCATTGCAACTTTATCAACTCTCATTTAATAGCAAACACATAATGCAATTCCATAGTTACTTTGATTGTCTCACTTGATTCTAGTCCATCACTGCGTCTCAGTAAATGTACGTGTTTTAAAATAGGTCGAGGAGGCAACTTCTAACTCCGTTGCGGTTTCTCGTCAAAACAAGATACGCGCAAAAGTGCTAAAAGTCAAGAACAGGGGCGCGTTCAGCAGGACACAACGTTTTGGAACATCCAGATATGCTATGTAGTACAAACATGCCTCTTCGATATTTGCAATAATGAATTACGTTCATTTCTAAATGCAATGTTCGAGAACGTTTTGCAACTGAAGGTGGCCCTGTTCACACCCAGTACACATTTCAGAGGTTAGATCATTTTTGTCCACTATCAATTAGGTTAAATGTAATCTCAGACCAAATGTAGTCTAAACATAATATCGCCATGGAATTGTTGAAAAATAATTTTTTTTAAATAACGCAGCAGCTATATACCTAGCAAATTAAAAATATTTACGCTACTGCTGTTTATCGTATTCTGTGTAGCCTATTTTAACTGAATTTGTAAACCTTTGTTCGCTTATGCTAGGCCTGCTTGCAATTGAACTTTGTGAGCTGGGGCTGACGAGGGAGAGGGGGCTAATGACAGGTGAACAGGGGTATGGGGAAAAGAGTGGAAAGGGTATCTGGGAGGTGGTGATAACGTCTCATTTAAATGTCACATTTAAATTTTAGTCATCTATCAGATTCATTCATTCCTACTATAGTTCATTGGCACTTGCTTAACGTTATCATCTTTCCCTACCACCACCCCTACTCCCCCTCCTCTCTCCTGCCCTCCTCTTCCACTCCCCCCAATGACCAGAATGCTGCTCCAGACATGCATTTAGTCATGCATGAGTTATGATGGACAACAAACACTGTTATATAGTGTTATAATATAGGATAGTAAAACTGTAAGAGGCAAGGAAACTCAGTTTACACACCTTTTATTTGTGATGAAGGTTTACCCACCTTTTTACAACTACATCCATGACTTCTGATTGGCTGGCTAAGGTAAGTTTACAAAGCTACATTATCCTAGAAGTGCAGGGAGCAGACGTCACAATAACTTAATAGAACTTTATAATTATAACACGTAAATGTATTAGCTATATAGGTTTAACTGTCATGAATAGTAACTAATAAACTGGTTCTAAACTAGTGTGCATAAGCATTTCGTTTTGTAGTAGTAAACACTTAGGCTAATAATTATTTTAATTATAATCTCTAAACTAAAGTGGGTCTGGGAATGGAAGCCTATATAAATCAATCTGGCGACATGCTTTTGAGAAGATCCTCCAGTGGGAGAAGAGAACGAGGTGACCTGGAAGCGGAAGCGTGCGGAATTCATAGGCTACAATGGCAAGACCGCGAATTGAGGTGATAGAAGCGCTGATAACGCGACGAGATTTGGATCGAATGGAGTCAGGTGGAGGGGAGGAACTTGATGCTGAGATCGACTATGATGATGAATGGGGGAATTCTTCAATAGATTCCGATGCTGGCTGCGATTCTGATTARGAGCCTGATCTGCCTCAGCTTAGGCGCAAGAGAGCCCGAACGATGCCCACCGTGCAGGTGTCAACAACTCAGATGGGGCGAGAGGAGACGGGGAAGGACGGCACGGTTTGGATAAAACAGCGAGTTGACAACGCTACAGGTCGATTATCAGCACAGAATGGCACGCCATTGGAATCGGGCCCTACACCTTACGTCAAAGGCAGAATCGACAGAGAATTCGACAGTTTTCATTGTTTGTGACATGCAGATGTTGCAGCACATCGAGGACTGTACTGTAGCTGAGGCGCGCCAGGCGAAAGGAGACGACGTGGGACATGTCTGTGGATAAGCTGGAAGCGTTCATTACGCTCCTACACGTCCGAGGACTGTACGACGGAATGAACACGCCTTTGGAGAGCTCCTGGAACGAAAAATATGGGTTGATACCGCGGAACCGCTTCAGAGAGATCACCCTGGTATCAGAAGTGTGGGGAACGTTTGTACAGAACTATGTTTCCTCTTACAAGCCAGAAGTGAACATTGCCGTTGAGGAGCAATGGTTCCCCGCAAACGCTAAGTGCAGCTTTACGCAATACATCCCCTACAAGCAAGACAAGTGGGGCATAAAGTTTCGGTTGGCAGCTGACGTCGACAGCAAGTACGTGCTGAATGTCTTTCCATATCTGGGGAAAGATGAATCTCAGCATCCTGAAAATGTAGTGCTGAGGCTTGTAGAACCTTACCTTGGCGAGGGTAGGAATGTCAACATGGACGATGTCTTCACCTCACTGCCATTGGCAAATAAGTTGATTGACAAGAACACAAGCCTGGTGGGGGTGGTGAATAAGGCGAGACGGGAGCTGCCTTCATCTGCATGCAACCAGTCACAAGCAGAGCTGTTCTCCACAGCGGTGCTGAAGCACCACAAAGCAACACTTACGGTTTACAGATGTATGCCAAGAGAGGACGTCTGTATCGAGGGTACTATGCATCCGACAGTTGCCATTGCCGGGGACACAAAGAGAACCAGAGACCCTGAACTAAAACAACACAAAGGTATGTTATAACGTTAGGCTATTACGCACCTTGGCATACAGCAGCCATGCACGGTGCTCTTCTGTTGTAGCAAAATAATTCTAAGGTATTGTATTCTATTCCAGGTTGGTGTGGATAAGATGGCCAGACAGTTCACGGTGAAAGGGGGTACTCGCCGCTGGCCTGTTGCCGTATTCTTCAACCTGCTTGACCTGGCTGCTATCAACGCGCACGTTTTGTTCACCCTGTGCACCGGTAAGACAATCCCGAGGAGAGATTTCATCATGCAGTTGGCATTGGCGCTTCGTGAGAACCACATGAGCGCCAGGGGCAAGGCAGCAGCGCACGATGTGCCAAATGACGCACCACCGCTCTCCGAGAAGAAGAGACAGTGGACGGATGCACGCGGGAAGAAAACGGCGACTTCTGCGGGAAGCGATTTGTCTGCGGAAATTGCATATTCCAGAATAAAGATTTGTCGAAGATTTGTGTTGAATGTCATGCCATGTTACTGTAAGAGAGTCTTCTGTTTAACGGAATAACTGCTGCTAAGCGTAAAGGCGCACATGCCCGAGAGAGGCCACAACGAGTTCATTAATGACTGACACCAGTACAGGCTGTTTATACGACTGACACGTGTTATATGCTTGTTATGTTATTTTATAATACCGTTATCGTTTTACATTTGCTCGTTGTACACTTCATTGAGCTGACTCTAGGCCTATTTAGCCCTATTGACAGTGCGTATTTTGGAACACCTATAGCCTACTAGGTAGACCACTTAGACTAACATAAGAAAGACTGTTATAACAAGATGCTTCTAAATTCAATTACTGTGAATGTGATTTCTGTATCTTTCTTTTCGCTAAAATCTACAGATAAAATGGAATTACCATTTACATTTGGGTGTTTCTTACCCTCAATTAAAACAGAACAACCTAGGCTATTATAAAGGTCTAAAACTCTAAATGTCGTCAAGCAGCATGGCCTATGACAGGGTCACCGGAAAACGTGTGGGGAGGCGACATTTGCCGCAGCGCATTTCAATATTTTGGTTTCGTTTATTCAAATACAGTATACTCAATTTTGTTTGTGAGAAAATGTGAATGAGATCAAATTTTGTTAATATTCTTGGGCCACCAAGACTTTTTCAATCCAAAATGATTAACTTGAATTAATCAATAAACACGATAGCTGACTGAGTATTTTTTAAATAATGCCTGCAGTTTCATTGTCAGAACTATACGATGCAAACTTGCATAAAGCAAGCTCAAGTTGCTTTCTCTGTGTATAGGAAACCCCCAATCCTTCTTTAAAATATAATTCATATGAAGTACATGTTTGCTGGACTTTGAAAGGGGTTTCATCCCCCCAAGTCCAGGAGTTTTTCCAGGAATAAAATAAAAAAATATATATATATGTGAGCTGCATAAAAAAAAACTCGGGTCCCATCATAGCCCATAGTAAACCTTTTTAGATTCATCACGTCAGTTCCAGAGTTTTACCTGGTTAGGTTCGCAAATCAGGAAAAACTATGGGCCCCAGATGTTTTTTTCACCACCCCACTCTGGGTCCTGCGGTGACGCCTCTGGTATAGGCTACCTAGGCTAAGCTTTTAGAATGTCTACCTAAAATCACATCATCAGTACACTGACTGCGATTATTTGAATTACAGTGTTTTAATTTAATTGATAGATTTTAATTGTTCAACAAATATGTATTTTCCATGACCATCATACGACCTATAAGCCTACATAGTCTTACCAACAACTCAGGTTAACTCCGGTAAGAATGTCTGGCTACATTCCAACAGATAGGTGCACAGAAACTACACTCTGACCAATCAAATCCTTGAGGGGGAGGTTTGGGGTGTTTATTTTGACAGAGCCTCTCTGGCTTCGGAACTGGGCAATGCAACCTGAAGAGGCTGCGGCTGCTTGGCGGATGGAAGGGCAGCTCTATCCCGTGGGAGGTTGAGTTGTGGACGTTGTTTTCATGAGGTTCCTTGATTGGTGAAGCGTGTAGATATGCGTGCCAGTTCTGATGCTATGGAGCGGGAGGACAAGGGTCAAGGACCGGAATGGTCGGTAGTGGAAAGACATAGGAAGAAGAGAAATCATGATACAGAAAGCAGTGCAGCGTCTAGTAAAGAAAYCATAAAGAGGGCCAAGGTAGGAATCAAGCGCAGTGATGTGGAAAGTGGTGATGGTGTTTGATGAGACCACAGGGCCTCACTTACACCCTATCCGACTAACTAATGCCGTAGAGAAAGAGGTAGGTGAAGTGAAATTAGCTCGGTTAGTTGGAAATGGTAGATTGTTAATATTGCGTGGGAGCCAGGCTCAGCAAGAGAATATTTAGAAAATGGAAAAGCTTAATGGGAAGAAGATGTGTCCCTGGTGCATATGCTAGATTGAGGGGAGTCACAACTGGAGTCCCAATATCTATGTCCACAGATGATATTAAAGAAAATGTGAAGGGAGGCAGAGTGATTGGGGCCAAAAAAATTATCAGTAGGAAGCTTATCAGCTAGGAGCTCATCAGGGATGCTGAGGTTTGAGAAAGTCTTGCCGGGAAAAGTACAGATAGGATTCCTTAGTTTCAATGTTAAAGCATTTGTCCCATATGCACTGCAGTGTTTTAAATGCCAAATAATGGGACATGTAGCTGCTCAGTGTAAAGGAAAGAAAATATGTACCGAGTGTGGAGGGGCACATGATTACAGTGAATGTGGAAGCAATGTGCATATTAAGTGCTGTAATTGTGGGGGAGAACACAGTGCAGCATTTGGTGGATGCCAGGCACAGAGAGAGGCTAGAGGCTCAGAGATATGGGATCAGTCATGATGTATCATATGCAGAGGCCGAAAAACTGATTGGTAGAACTACAGTGCAGACTGATGGAGCTGACATGGATGTACCTGTAGTAAGTGGACCTACTGTCWGMGCTGGTGTTTCTGATGGTCCAGGCATGGTTTGGAAGCTTGTTCAGAAATCTTGTGCTCATGAATGTGCGGTGTCAAAGGACACTTTGATAATGACTAAAGATGACTTCATAGTTTAAGGTATCAATACGACTCGGGTTGTGGWAAGGAGAGATGCCAGAGATATTGGGGGTAACAGATGTTACTGTTGAAATGGTTGTTGACATGCTGAACAATTCTAAGGGTGGAGTGTTTCAGCATGATATAGATCAAGTTTAATGGGGTTGGGTAGGGGGAAGGGTATGGTAGAAGTTAGGGATTCACTTGGTTTGTAATTTTATTTTCATGGTAGTACAGAATCGGGCAGATCATGATTGATCGTACATTGCAGCACAGTAGGTGGCGGCATGCGCGAAAACGATTGTTTGCGGACCGTCATGATATCATAGAAGAAGAAGAAGAAGAAGAAGAAGAAGAAAAGGCGATGGCTGCTTCTGTACTGCTCCCCTTATGCGCAATCTCAAAAACATGATTTTATCGAGACGAATTAGTGAAATGGAATAAGACGGAGAAAAGCAAGCATGTAAGTACATAACTATGGAATTGCATTAGTTCGGTGGTTGTTTGTAATTTACAGCAAAGAGAAGTGGAATGTGATGAATGCTAGCCTGTACATTGTCGTAGCCATTTACTGTAGCTTTTAACGTTAGCTATGGAGTTGAGTTTAGGCCTCTAGCCCAGACAGATTCCTAATAGGACCTGGAGTTAACCTAAAGCAGATTCGGTGTTTCGTCAGCTATTTAGCTATACCAGCTAGTTAGCTACACATTCCACATCGACCATGATACCATCCCTAAAGTTAGCAAATGATTTGATCGGTCCTCAAACTTGGCTAACGCAGTGGCCTTGTGGTTAGTGTCCACCCTGAGATTGGACGGTTGTGAGTTCAATCCCTGGCCGAGTCATATCAAAGATTGTAAAAATGGGACTTGATGCATCTCTGCTTGGCACTCAATATTAAGGAGATAGATTGTGAGTAAGGCCCTGCGATAGACTAGCGTCCTGTCCAAGCTGCCCCGCGCTACAGAAACAGGAGTTAGGACAGGAGCCTATGAGACSTTCTGGCTCGCACAAGCCAAGGCACTTACTAACTTGGCTAGTAACCTAGCTGATATTTAAATGACTAAAACAATGTATAGCCAGCTACAATGGCTAGCTAGTTAAGACGGTTGCCATAATTTCACAAGGTAAAATTCAACAAAAAAAATCAAGGTTTGAAAGCACGACCGATGAGCTAGCCAGGGTGCCAGTCTGTTTGTGCCATCATGCCACTCCTTGTCATGCCAAACTGTTTGGCATATGTCACGGAGTACAAGGAGTGAAATGTTAACACAAACACATACCCATGTTACCAATGAGAAGCTGAGGTGGAAATCTTAGCTAGAATAATTTGTGGTTTAACATGTTAATGAATAATTTCCCATATGAGAGGCAGTGCAATTTAGGGAGTAATGGCAGTACATTACTGATATAGTGTACCTACATGCAGACAGTACCACTATTGCTAATCACAATATTCTGTGTGTTTTACGGGTCAATGGTTGGTTGGTAGTGTGACCTCCCTGCAGGCATCATCACATGAGGGACCAGCTAGCCTGTCTTACAGCATTCTACACAGATTCTGTCTCTGGAGAAATTGGAGGGACACAAACGTTGGTAGTAACAGATCTACCTCTGAATCCAGGGAAATGTTTTGCCCTGGGGGGAAAAAACGATTGACTGAACAGAGGTAAGATAATCATATTCACCACACAGTAAGAACAGAGGACCAGATCAAAATGAGTCTATTGAAAATGTATGTGTCATTTTGAATACACAGTAGGGCATGTTCATTGAAGCGTAGTATTTCATATTGCACGTAGAAAATAAGATATACTTTTATTTGCCAATTTGACAGGAAAGTTTCTGCCTCCCATGTGGGAAAACTCCGCAATAAGTTAAAAGCCATCCTGAAGAAAAAGTACCAAAGTCCGCCAGGGGGGAAAACTGAGCATCCATTTTATATACATTGCGATCTCCACTATCAAGCTAGTAAAAATAGTGAGGAGAACCAACATGAGTATATTCTATCTGAGCCAGGCTACAGGAAAAGAGATCAAGGAACATGTGTATTCCTAAACTCAGAAATCGATGAGCCTATCAGAACAGCTCTGACAAAGGGCGTCTCTGGTATTGGCAAATCTAGCCATGTGCGGATGATGATTCTTAACTGGGCAGAGGGAAAAGGAGACCAGGAAGTCCAACTCATATTTCCCCTTCCTTTCCGGGAGCTGAATTTGCTGAAGGAGAGACTGAGTCTGATTGAACTTCTTTACGAGTTTTTCCCAGAATTGAAAGAACCTGGAATTTCCAACTTGGACAACTGCAGAGTTGGGTTCTTTCTTGACGGGCTGGATGAATTCCGACGTCCTCTCGACTTCAAGAACAGCCCGATAGTGACCGATCTCACAGAGCCCTCCTCCGTGCCGGCACTGCTGACAAACCTAATTAACGGTAATCTTCTTCCCTCCGCCGCTCACATCTGGATTACATCCAGACCCGCAGCAGTCCATCGCATCCCTCTTCAATACATCGACAGAATGTCAGAAATCGAAGGCTTCACCGACTCCCAGAAAGAAGAGTTCTTCACGAGAGCAATCAATGACAAGAACCAAGCCAAAGCAGTTATCACCTACTTGAAGAACTCGAAGGGCCTCTACAACTTGTGCCAGATACCTTTTATCTGTTCAATCTCAGCGTCAATACTCGAGAAACAGACATATGTACCCGACAAAGCTTTTGAACCTGTCGCACTAACTCCATTATTTAACGACCTACTCATCCTGTTACAAATAGGGAACCACAATGTAAATATAGTTGATGAATTGGGGGAACTAGCCTTTAAGCAGTTGGTAAAAGGCAACGCGGTTTTCTACGAGGAAGACCTACGAGAGTGCAACATTGATGTCCAAGTGGCAGCTGTGTACGCAAAAGTGAATATACCCATCTTCAGGGAGGATATTGGGCTGCACCAAAAGAAGATCTACTACTTTGGGCATACCACCATTCAGGAGTTCTTTGCCGCAATGCGGTTTCTTCAATCTGTTGGCAGCCAAGACGAAAACCTGGCTGTCAACCGGAAAACCCAGATTGAGAGAACTCTCTGGTTTTTTGGAGATGCCACCCAACTCAAGAGCGCGGTGGACATGACTTTGCGGAGCAAGACCGGACATATGGACCTCTTCCTTCGCTTCCTCCTCGGCATTGCGCAGAACTTTAACCAGATGTTCTCCGAGGCTGGCTTCACCCCGTCTACTGCCCTTCCGGAAATGTTAGTGTACATCAAGAAGAAGGTCTTGGAGAATCCCACTTCGGCGAGGACCCTCAACCTGCTGAACTGCCTGAGGGAACTGAATGACTACTCTCTAGACAACGATAGTTTGCTCTTTCTCAAGACGGGAATCCCCCCAGATGCCAAATACCCACGTGCACATTGGTCCGACCTGGCCACTCTCTTTTTGGCATCGTTGTCTGGGTCGATAGACATGCTTGGGTTGGATGTAGAGAACAGAGGAGACGAGGAACTTCTGAGGATGCTGCCAGTGATCAAAGCTTCCCACACCGCCACGTAAGTACTTGGTCATTTAACAATACCAGCTATTACATATCTATATGACATGTCGGTAACGCACAAGATAATTGTCATAAATGTGGTAATTCAAGTTTGTTGGGCTCGTCTTACAGTTTTGGTGGTTCAAGTGGCTACTAGTATGACTTCTAATGTGCTTCTTGATTCCATAAACCCTCCTTCCCACCAGGCTGTCGTATCACAACCTGACTGAGAAATCCTGTGAATGTCTGGCCTCGGCGCTCACCTCAAAGGTGTCCAATCTGAAAACTCTGGACCTGAGTTTCAACACGCTGAAGGACTCCGGAGTGCAGCTGTTGGCGGCCGGCTTGGCCAAGCCAAACTGCCGACTGGAGAGACTGAAACTGTCCGGCTGCAGGGTGAAACAGAATGGCTTTGCCGCTCTGGCCAAAGCTCTCAAATCCAACCCGTCGCACCTGCGAGAGCTGGATCTGAGCGGCAACGAACCGGGAGAATCGGGGGTGTTTCATCTCGTTGACGGACTAAAGGTTMTTAAGTGCGAACTGCAGATCCTGAAGTGAGTATTGAGTATATGTCCACGGAACCTGTTCTGATTTTGTCTAGGCTTGCTTTACCCCCACTTGTAATATAATTTAATTWAATTCTCCTTCGCGTTAATATTGTGACTTGATGCAAATGAAGTTCCCCTCTAAGGAAATAGTTSTCTTCAAATTTGATTGTAATCTTCGTTAGGCTCTCAAACTGCAAGCTGGGCCTGGAGCTGAGTAGCGCTCTGGCGTTGTTGGTGATAGACAACCCCAGACACCTGCGAGAGCTYGACGTCAGCATGAATGACCTGGGAGACCGAGGGGTGAAGCTGCTCATGGACATACTGAAGTCAACCCAGATATACAAACTGGAGTGAGTACTGTCTGGAGTATTGTAGTACACTCACACATTCCACCTCACTGATTCTAAAGTGGAATGTTCACTGTAGTAAATGTACCATACATTTTCCCTCCACCACCAGGTTGTACTGTTGTCAGCTCACTGAGAAATGCTGTGAGAACATGTTTAGGTGTCTGGTGAACATCCCCAGTCTGAGGGAGCTCAACCTGAGCAACAACAACCTGAAGGACGAGGGGGTCAAGATGCTCTGCAACGCCTTCGGACTGCCCGCCTGTCAACTGGAGAAACTCAAGTAAGCTAGCTACCTCGCAGAGAGTTGTGCCCAATCCCATGTACACCCCTATGAAAACAAGTTAGACAATTTGGGCGATTCAYAAACAAATCACTCATGGGCCGAATTTGGCCCGCTGGCTGCCACTTTGCTTTGCCTGCCATATGAGCTGAATAGTACATTCAAACTTGTCCAATTTTGTTTAGGAAATGTGTATTTTTGCTGTCTTATCTTATCCCAAACTCCTTGGATACAACACATACATATTGAAGAATAAAATCATTGATTAATGAATCATTGATTTGACATTGACGAGTGTTGCCCTTCTCTCTCCAGTTTGGCGAGCTGTGGCTTCACGTCTGGAGGCTGTCGATGGCTGGCTGGAGGGTTCAGTTTCAGCCCCACCTTCCTCAAACAGCTGGATATCAGCAGGAACCACCTGGGCCACTCAGATGTTGTCGCGTTTTTCCGGTTCCTCAAAACTATACGCTTTTCACTGGAGACCCTACGGTGAGTACTGAGATTAAACTGTACAATTGTAGAAGGCCACCATTGATTAGTTTAGTTGTTAGATATATTTTTACATTGAAATGGCATCAACAGGCACCATCATGTGTGATTTTTATAGGGACAGAATACTAAAATCAAATGACATACTAATGTTGTGTGTATTTGTTGAACATTTGCTCCCCCGCCCACACACACACACACACACACACACACACACACACACACCCACACCTAGACTGAGTGACTGTAAGATGACAGAGCTATGCTGTCCGGAGCTGGTCGAAGCTCTCCGCTCCAACCTCACCAACCTGAAAGAGCTGGATCTATCTAGAAACGACCTGGGAGACAGCGGTGTAAAAACACTCTGCATGGGACTGACCTCAGCAACCTGTAAACTGGAGAGACTGTTGTAAGTAACATGTTAACAGTGTTAATACTTACAAGCATATTCACAAAAAATGCATTTATAATGCATTGTTGAGTAAGGTCAAGTGAATGTCGCCCCCCCCCCCCCCAGTCTGAGATGCTGTGGGATCACAGCAGAGGGCTGCTCCTCCCTAGCCGTAGCCCTGAAGTCCAGCTGCTCCAAAATCACAGAGCTGGGCCTGGTGGGAAACGACACGGGAGAAGAAGGACTGCGAATTCTCTCCGGCATCAGGGATGACCCACACTACAAACTACAGACTCTAGAGTAAGTCCTGGTGCCATCAAAGCTCAGAAAAGTGACTTGTTAATGTTACCATACAAAACGGTATAAAATGTGGGACAGGATTTTTATTTGTTTCTAGAACTTGAAAGATATTCTCTAGATATGCTGCCCTCTTGCTTTAGCTTTTTTGAGAAATGGTACCAATCGGTGTTCATCTACGTAGTCATAATTTGTAGGCCTACGTTAGTGCAATGTAACCATTAGTCCATTTGTTAACGTTGTTCTTTTTTCCAGAATAAACGATTGAGAGTGGCCTTGCTCGCTGGAGGTGGTTCTTGGCTCGACCTTTTCCCAAATCTGGAGTGAAGTTACTTAATGGGGAACACTGGAGTGAGGATACGAAACGATTGGCTGACAAGTCGACACACTAGCTCAACAGTAAGCACTTGACGTGCTCTGGATCAACTGGACCGCTACACGGACTGTTGACCGTTTTTAAAGTGCCTTGCAGTATCCTGGCTGCTCACACTTGAACAGAAGACCAGAGAGTATTTACCTAGAATCAGATAGTGAGGCTGAAATGACACACACACACTGTTACTAACTCCGTTCCTCTGGTCTTGCTACAGTATCAACTCATTTAACCTTTACAGAAGCCTTACAGTATGTTTTGCACATCAGTATGTCCACTATAGAATGTGTAGCCTTTGTAACGGGCGCCTCTGCTCCTCAGACACACGTGTCCGGCCTCTTGACAACGTCTTAGCCAACTACGGTAGCGAAAAGCTAGCAGTTGGGGGGAGTGAGGTTACGTTATAGCGTCTCTGAGGGATGATGCAACGTTTTCTTTTTAACACTGGTACAGTCCCTTGGTAGCAGGCTGTAGTTTTTCAAAAAAAAATCAATTTTATTTCTCTTTGAAAGTGCTTTTTATTTTTATTAAGATGACCAAATGTTTTGGAAATGTATACAGTAGTACAACTCTTGGTTTATTTACTGTTGTTGTGTACATTTTACCCAAATATACCTAGCTACTTCTATTGGTCATGAAAAAGTAATTTACTAATGGGAGGTTTAATTTCAGAAGCTTTCCAACTATGGTCATATGTTTTAGGTCCGGTCTCCAAATCTGTTTGCACTTACTGCAACAGTCTGGTTGATGCTGTATTTCAAGTTAAACAAGTACCTTTAGAGTAGTGTGATTGTGAGGGACACAGTTCTCTACTATTTGTCTCCGCTGCTAGTATGTCTGTTTGAAGATGCTTGTGTGTTCTGTTATTGTGTTTGTGTGTAAATGTATACCAAATTCACAGCTGTTTGACAATCATGTCTCATGTTCACAAATTGGTACAATGTTACACATTGATGGTTTGGTTGGATTCTCTGCTTAT
This sequence comes from Salvelinus sp. IW2-2015, assembly GCF_002910315.2. Lineage (NCBI taxonomy): Eukaryota > Metazoa > Chordata > Actinopteri > Salmoniformes > Salmonidae > Salvelinus > Salvelinus sp. IW2-2015. Next base: position 283,524 of record NW_019942666.1, on the reverse strand, counting down.
GGTACACCACCACCTGGTGGCGAAAAACACGAATTTCTCCACGGGGGGTTTAAACTAATGACGTATTTGAAGCCAATACCGGCAGCACCCACTACTGGCTCCCTAATAATAAACCAGAAAGCATCTTTTGCTACACAATCCTGGCCGAAATTTTGCGAGCGCGTCTATACAAACCCAGGTACGATACAATAAGCTAAAGTATTAACCAACCATGGTCTGCATTTTTAAATGTGTGTTGTGAAATGGTCTGACGAGGTCGGTGTAACGCTGGATGAAATAGTGTCATGCAAGTCAGTCGGTTTGGATATATTGCACACAGTCTCCATGTGGAAAGTACAATAACAACGCGGCTGACACTGTTAGCAAAACAATGAGGGTTTGCTCTCGAAGGTAACACGGCACAGTTTAATACCGCCTTAATACCCCGATACGGGCGTATCTCGGTATCAACCGGCGCTTTAGCCCATGTGTTTGGAAAACACGAATTAGTTACCAAGCCAGCAAGATGCATGATAGTGGCGTCAATATTCGCAAAACTAAGGCAGTAGTCTTTTAATAGCCTACCCATTGATGTCCGGTAATGTCTTTCATTGCTTCATAGGAGTAAATAAYCATGTCATGATGGCCACAATACCATTATTTTGTCATTAAGTTTTTGTAACATAATATAAATGTTCCTTATGTGTTCATATGGTATTTCTTTGATATCTTGTTAATAGCCATGTTATGTAAAAAAAAAAAAAATAATAATAAAAAAAAAAAAAACTTGATTTCAGTGTCAATTGTAGCAGGTGTTTAGGGGATTATATGAGGATGGAGGGGTTACCTAGGAAAAACTGGTAGGCGTCAGAAATGGCACCCTATTCCACTATAGGCTATAGTGTATAATTCCTTGTATAAAGCACAGTGCACTGTTTGGAGAGTTTGTGAGGGGGGAAAAATAGAGACTGGATAACAACAAAATTACTTTTCATTTCAACGTCACCATACTTCACAACAGTAAGGTAAACTATTGATTCAATCAACGAGAGACAATGAGTATTTATCTCTGGCACAAACATCTCTAATGATGTATTCATAGCCCAAGGGCAATTTGAATTGACAATACCATTAAAGTGACTATAGTACAAATAGCAGTATTGAAGTAATGAGGCTATGTCCCAAATGGCACCCTATTTCCTTCATAGTACACTGTTTTTGACGAGGGCCCATAGGGCTTGGGTGAAAAGTAGTGCACTATATATGGAATAGGGTGCCATTTGGAATGTAACCTGGGGTATATTGATTGATTGACTGGCCATTGTTTCTGTGACTGCCTCTTGAAATATTAAACGTCCCATATACTGTTTGCACCCAACCACCAGTCTCCAGTGTCATCATGAACATGGTGGGGTAGGCTTTGAGAACCAGGAAGGAAAATAACAGCTATGTTGTTAAATAACAGCTACTCAGTGAAACTTTATACACATTGTCAGGGAAGGGAACAGAGAGATCTTATGGGGTGTGATTTGTTCTCGATGACTGAAATTATGATGTGCGAGGGAGAAGAGGTGTTTGTGTGATGCAATAACCTACCAACTGTTGTGAGCTTTKTTCGTTGCTTAGCAGACTTATCAACTAAYCAAAGCATTGCAAAGGGTTACTGGACTCAGTCACTAGTATTAATCAATTTCACAAATATTTGTCTTCTTAATACCCCCTAAAATGTAATACATTTTGCTCGGTTAATGACATTGTAATTCCTAATAACTTGGCTAGCTTAGTTGACCCCTCTTGCCACAATCTACTCCGGTGTCTTCCTGAGTGAACAGCTATGGGCAAGGAGAAGCTTCACATCAACATCGTGGTGARCGGCCATGTGGACTCAGGCAAGTAGGCCACCTCATCTACAAGTGTGGGGGCATCGACAAGAGGACCATCGKGAAGTTTGAGAAGGAGGCCGCTGAGGTATGGAGGTGGCCTGACACAAGTAACTTAACAAAACCACTCTTTGTGCTGGGAATGTATTTAAGGTCTATCCTGTTGTTATACATGATCGATATGTTAGAGTCTATTGTCAAACTTTACACCAAGCTCGGTATTTCAGGGATATGGTATGATTCCACTTTGAATCCATACCATTGAACTGAGCATTGACTTATTTTCCTCTCAATATCTCTCTCGATTTTGTTCCATCATAACAAAGACAAAAGAGACACAAACTGCGCAGACTTTTGACATTGATTTGGTGTCTCTTTGGTCTGTCTTTAGATGGGGAAAGGCTCGTTCAAGTATGCCTGGGTGCTGGACAAGCTGAAGGCAGAGAGGGAGCGAGGCATCACCATCGACATCTCCCTGTGGAAGTTTGAGACCAGCAAGTACTACGTCACTATCATCGACGCCCCGGGACACAGGGACTTCATCAAGAACATGATCACTGGCACCTCTCAGGTATGGGCTGCAGACACTACCGTATCCAGCTGTCACTAAACATGGACCCTGACTAAAAGTTTWGCCAAGGGCCTTCTTATTTGGTACGTATGGGCCCCAAAACTGGAAGAAGGAAGAGCATGAAACATATAAAACATGTCTTCTATACTTTTAGAAAACAAAACCTTTGACCAGGATTACATTGGCTACTCTGAAAATCAAACGGTTATTTCGGGAATCCATAAACGGCACCATATTTTAAAATTACATTTACTAAAACAAGAAATAAGAATAAGAAATTGCTTATTTTTTCATGTAACACTTTCTGCTTTCAAATGCATACAAAATTAAACGTCATGGTTGCTCTCTGCCACAGGCGGACTGTGCCGTGCTCATCGTGGCGGCGGGCGTGGGCGAGTTCGAGGCGGGCATCTCCAAGAATGGGCAAACCCGTGAGCACGCCCTTCTGGCCTACACCCTAGGGGTCAAGCAGCTGATCGTAGGGGTCAACAAGATGGACTCCACKGAGCCCAACTACAGCCAGAAACGCTATGAGGAGATTGTGAAGGAAGTCAGCACCTATATTAAGAAGATTGGTTACAACCCGGATACGGTGGCCTTTGTTCCCATCTCTGGCTGGAATGGGGACAATATGCTGGAGGCTAGCCCTAACGTTAGTATTCTTCTTTTATCCTCATCTTTTTCCAAGGCATGAGGACACTTTATATTCTTAGGACGCAACCTTATTCACTATAGAGTTGCAGATGCAGTCATGCACGCCACTGAATTACACTGCCCAATTAGTATAACTGATATGGTATGAAAAGTGGTTTGTTTTACAAGGTGTCTTAATACGTATTACTTATGTAGGCCATAACGCTTAAGTTACGCTTGTTCCTAATATTTGGTCTGTTCCCTGTAGATGACATGGTTCAAAGGGTGGAAGATCACCCGTAAGGACGGCAACGCCTCTGGAACCACCCTGCTGGAGGCCCTGGACGCCATCCAGCCTCCCTCCCGCCCCACAGACAAACCCCTCCGCCTGCCCCTACAGGACGTCTACAAGATGGGAGGTGGAGGAGCTTGTGAGGCCTCCCCGCTACTGGTGCTATGCCAGTGGCTTGGGGGTCAATTCCATTTCAATTCAGTCAATTTGGCTATTGTGCAGCAATGAAAGCCAAAGGGTTTTGAGTTGTTTTTCAGCTCTTGCATACATTTTATTTTGATGTTATACCTTGCACTCGTGCTGGGATTCAGTCCGAGCTGCGTTCGATCCGCGATCTAGCACGCTTGACACTTACCTGGAATTTACAATTAAGCTGACATCTGCAGCGTTTACCTTGAAGGCGATCTCTGCGAAGGCGGTAACATTGCCATTAAATGCTACAATTTCTACAAGTGCGATCGGATTCAAGCCTGGCCTCAGAGAGACTTGAAAGATTGCCTCAAACATTTCATGCCTCTCACCTCCCTCTCCCAGGTATTGGTACGGTCCCGGTGGGGCGGGTGGAGACGGGCGTGATCAAGCCAGGCATGGTGGTGACTTTTGCCCCCGTCAATGTGACCACGGAGGTCAAGTCAGTGGAGATGCACCACGAGGCGCTGACTGAGGCCATGCCCGGAGACAACGTGGGCTTTAACGTCAAGAACGTGTCGGTAAAAGACATACGGCGAGGGAACGTGGCTGGAGACAGTAAGAACGACCCGCCGATGGAGGCGGCCAACTTCACTGCACAGGTCTGGATAGGAGAGTTAGCTGTGGAGAACATTGTGTGTCTGGACTGAAACGAGTCCTTACGAGGCACCAATTAACATGCTGTGTTCTGATTCCTGTTTTTGTCCAATTCACACATCACTTACTACCCCGTTTAAACAGGAAACAAATAGCATAGAGTCACATAGAAGAGAAATGACGTGTGTGTCTCCTCCCTCAGGTCATCATCCTGAACCACCCATCTCTGAGTACCCACCACTTGGTAGGTGGTGTGTGTGTGTCTGCCCTCAACCCAGATCCCTATTGGGGGACAGATGACGTGTACTGTACGTCTTTGTCATATATTACAGAACCTGCTCTGTTCATCAGATAAGAAGTTATCTCCATCCTTCATCAGTCTTGGTGCCTCTTGTCTAGAACTAATCACATGTTCCATTTAGTATTTTCAAAGTGCTACAGTTGATCTCAAATCAACGATAGCGTTGTATCTTGTGCTATAAAGCCTTAATAGACTGAAATACGTTTATAATGAAGTCATTAGAAGTATGACTCGCATTCGAWCATTCTCTCCACCCTCCCAGGGCGCTTTGCGGTGCGCGACATGCGTCAGACGGTGGCGGTGGGCGTGATCAAGGCGGTGGAGAAGAAGGCTCCGTCCACGGGCAAGGTCACCAAGTCGGCCCAGAAGGTCAAATGAACGTCGCGTTGGGCTCGCGACGTTAGCGTCCGCCACCGTAAAAACATCACCCCCCTCCTACACATCATAGTCAAAGTCTGGTCCATGCTCACGATGCATCGCAAGAGCAGACGTAGGAAAAAAATGACATGGTATATTCATTAAGGAAGTGTTCTGTTTTATATATATGTTTTGGTCTGCTTGTTTGACTGTTTGTGGTTAGGATACACTATCTGAGTGGAAGACAATTTAAATAACTCCTCTAGATGTGTGCTATTATATTTACTCAGTTAAACCTCAAATGCTATTGATAGTGCTGGTTTGCATTAAACTAGCTGCTAGTTAATGTTAGTAAAATGTACAAACATTTTTAAGTTGATAAATGTTGAAATGGTGTTGTGTTTTCCTATGGCTGCTTGCATGTACCCAATGCTAACATATTATACTAACATATTATACTAACATATTATAGCGCCTTGCTTGGCTTAAAAGCTCCCTTGCACTGTTCAAACGTTGTCGATACTGTTCCCTCTACACCTTATTGTATGCAACCTGTGAGCTTGATCTATATCAAAGACATTAAAACGTGTTCAAACTCACATGTGCATCATTTGTGCGCAGTCATTTAAATATGGGTTGACAGTTAAATCGTTTTTCAAGGTAATAACCAGATGTCAACACGCAGCTACAGGACAGAACATACATCACAACGATCATATGCTAACAGAACATTTCTGTAAATATGTCACTAACACACTTYAATTTCCTTTTTTTTTTTTATTGATGTAGGAGAATAGAAGTTTCTTGAGCATCTTTCATGACATTACAGGCTTGATGGAGCTAACTGAAATTATTACTARCGTATAGGTATGTGCACGTCATTTAAATAAATTAGGATAATGATCGTATGAGACACAATGATGACATTTCTAAAGGGCAGTTTTCCTTTGGTAATACATGGTCTGTCTGTGGATAAATAATGCCCAAATCAGTCTTTTTTAATTTTTTTATACAAGGGACGAAACAATCAAGTATGTGAGACCATTTCAGCACAAAATGCCAACAACCCACACGTTGGGTGCAAATAAACATGTTGAAATGGACAGTATATCGCTAAGAAAGGCACCATGTTATGTATGGCATGTTTAATATACTTCACATATTCTGGTAAAGCCTTCAATAAGGATTTAATCGACCATAAATGTTTCTGCTAATGTTTCTGTTTCCAATGGTATGTGTACTGGAGCTTTGGATTTAGCGTACAATTTCATACTGTATTTCATGTTGTTTAGAATGGATTTCTCTCCTTTGAAACAACCCCCTTGGTGAAACATCCAATAATCCTTACAGGATCCTGTTCAGTAGGCACAAAATGTTACAAAACGTTTTGAAACCGATGAGGTAGCCTACTACCTGAGGTTGAGCGTGTCCAATGAGTCATCTTTGCATTCCATTTCAAAATGTTTTGCTACATTGTGCCCTATTGAACATGACCCTGTTGTACCTGAATCTGTAACACTTAAAAGGTTAGTCAACCCAAATTACATTTATTTTATTTTATTTTGGTACCCTGTAAAGACTGCTTGAAGGGTAAGAAAAACAATGTAATTMTGTGATTTGAGTGACTTATCCCTTTAAGTCAAAAGGGTTAATAGTTGTTAGCATTAGCCATGATGTCACTCACACTGCTTGCCAGGGTGTGCAAAATATCACTTACAGATTATTAACATAACATTATATACATTCTACAGCATGTCAACTTCAGTTTAAGCAATTTAWTAAGCATTCAAAACTATAATGTATTAAAAGAACTACAGCCGGTGAGTGTGATTTCGACTGAAACCATAAGACTGCAAGTATCTTCATTTAATTAAAAGAGGGTCACATAATCAGATAACATAATATATTTTCGCACATTTTCTCCCTTCGTGTTTTGCTCTATTGTGTTATAAGTAACAAAAAATAAAATAATTGAATGAGAAGATACACAGGTATCTCAAGAAATACCTTGGTCGTCAGGTAGAAAACACCTCAGGGTGCACAATTGAACTGTGTTTTAGGCATAGAAATAGAAGTACTAGAACGGGCATCCCCATTCAAAGGTGTCATGATGGGTGGACCGTATTCTAGTAATTCTATTTCTATGGCTTTAGCAGCTATTCGTCTCCTGTTTTAGCAGTTATTCCTTTCCCGGGACTATGTGTAGCAGCTTGTGTACAATGGTTATATAGTATGTAAACTACCCGGAGTGTGTGTGTGTGTGAGTGTGTGTGTGTGTGTGACCTGTTGGCAGAATTCAATTTACCTCAAACTAGTATTGACCTGGACTTGGCAAGTCTATCATTACAATGAGGGGTGTTTTGTACCATTGTATGTCCACAATAGTCACTCAAATGAGAAACTATTATAGGGAACTGATGTGGGTGAAAAACTTGGTCGTATTGAGGCAACATTCATTTCACGATGGCTGCCTCAGAAGCTTTGGATAAGAGTATGATATTGGGTTCATGTAAGCATTTAACTTGCCCCATACGTCTTATAAGTTAGGAGGCCCCACACTTTAACTTTTACTGTACATGATTATGTGTATTAAAACTAAGGAAACGTTTTCTAGAAGGGTTTTGCCATAAGGCCTACAGGCATCAACAACTTCCTGTGTTAATGAATGACGACTCATGGGTAAGTTGTAACATGGGTAAGTTGAAAACATGCAGTGCTCATGCAGTGTCGAGATCACAGATCAACCCACTGTCTTTCAGGATCAAGTTTTGCTTGTTTCTTAGATATATATAATATATATATCAAAGTCTCTTTTTATACAGCTCTCTCTCTCTCTTTATTTTAACTTCTTTATTTTCTTTGTTTCGATTTCTTCAATAACAATTCATGCAATGATATGTTCATGTATCGTCGACTTGGATGAAAAATACTTAGCTTTTTATCAAATGAATCAGCATAAAAATAAACAGAAATAACCATTATAGTCCCTCCCTGTTCCCCCTCACCCCTCCAAAAATAGAATAAAGAGCTTCTCTATAAGGTGAGGTTCTTTGATTGGTCCATACGACACGGGGGTGTGTCTTATTTTAGCCGTACGTGCGGCATGCTCAGGGACTCGGTGCTCCCAACTGAGGCGGGCGATGACGTGTTCCCGCTCCCGCTCGGCAGGCTCCTATTGAACCCCGCCAGAGCACTTAACCCCGCCCCAAGCCCCGGGTCTGTCCTCAGTAGCTCTGAAGAGTAAGAGGTTGCGTCGGCTGTTCCCTGGGACAGGAAGTCAAAGCCAAAAGCTCCACCTTGAGCCTCGGGGGGGAGAGGGAGGGCGTCCACATCCCTGTCGCTGATAAAGAGGTCCTCCTCCCCCCAGCCATCCCCGCCGCCCCCTCCCCCAGGGTCCTGACTACTGTGGGAGCCTGTGGGGGAGTCGCTGCTGCAGGGGCTGGGGGASGAGAGGCTGAGGCTAGGATGGTGGTGGCTATCCAGGYCCKTGGAGGTGGTRGWCCCCCRCTGCCCCAGGTRTTGGACGGACATGGACTTGCCCAGGCTTCGGTCCACCTGGCTGGGGTTGGAGCCGGAGGAGCAGCCACCTCCTCCTCCCAGAGCAGAAGAGAGGGGTACCAGGGGCTCCATCTCCAGGCTRGTGTGTCTCCTCCAGGWGCCCTCTGCTTTGGCATTGCAGGGCCGGCCATTGCTGTTCCCACTGGACCCCCCTCTTGYCTGCCCCAGCCTCCCGATTCTGAGGCCTTGTTCTGGGCCTAACACATCACCATCCTCCCTCTCCTCCGGYCTTCCACAGAAGTCYCCCACCTRCACCTCCCTCTCCCTCTCCGGCCTGGAGTGACCCACTGTCCGGCTGGGCTGGGGAGGAGGTGGTGGGGGCCTGGCCAGAGTAGGAAACCCCCCACCTCCAGATACACAATTAGGAGTAAGAATAGGAGGTGAGTGAGAAGAACTTCCTCTATGGACTGGTTCCCCACTTTCCGGCAGGGTATGATGATGANAAAAATAGAGACTGGATAACAACAAAATTACTTTTCATTTCAACGTCACCATACTTCACAACAGTAAGGTAAACTATTGATTCAATCAACGAGAGACAATGAGTATTTATCTCTGGCACAAACATCTCTAATGATGTATTCATAGCCCAAGGGCAATTTGAATTGACAATACCATTAAAGTGACTATAGTACAAATAGCAGTATTGAAGTAATGAGGCTATGTCCCAAATGGCACCCTATTTCCTTCATAGTACACTGTTTTTGACGAGGGCCCATAGGGCTTGGGTGAAAAGTAGTGCACTATATATGGAATAGGGTGCCATTTGGAATGTAACCTGGGGTATATTGATTGATTGACTGGCCATTGTTTCTGTGACTGCCTCTTGAAATATTAAACGTCCCATATACTGTTTGCACCCAACCACCAGTCTCCAGTGTCATCATGAACATGGTGGGGTAGGCTTTGAGAACCAGGAAGGAAAATAACAGCTATGTTGTTAAATAACAGCTACTCAGTGAAACTTTATACACATTGTCAGGGAAGGGAACAGAGAGATCTTATGGGGTGTGATTTGTTCTCGATGACTGAAATTATGATGTGCGAGGGAGAAGAGGTGTTTGTGTGATGCAATAACCTACCAACTGTTGTGAGCTTTKTTCGTTGCTTAGCAGACTTATCAACTAAYCAAAGCATTGCAAAGGGTTACTGGACTCAGTCACTAGTATTAATCAATTTCACAAATATTTGTCTTCTTAATACCCCCTAAAATGTAATACATTTTGCTCGGTTAATGACATTGTAATTCCTAATAACTTGGCTAGCTTAGTTGACCCCTCTTGCCACAATCTACTCCGGTGTCTTCCTGAGTGAACAGCTATGGGCAAGGAGAAGCTTCACATCAACATCGTGGTGARCGGCCATGTGGACTCAGGCAAGTAGGCCACCTCATCTACAAGTGTGGGGGCATCGACAAGAGGACCATCGKGAAGTTTGAGAAGGAGGCCGCTGAGGTATGGAGGTGGCCTGACACAAGTAACTTAACAAAACCACTCTTTGTGCTGGGAATGTATTTAAGGTCTATCCTGTTGTTATACATGATCGATATGTTAGAGTCTATTGTCAAACTTTACACCAAGCTCGGTATTTCAGGGATATGGTATGATTCCACTTTGAATCCATACCATTGAACTGAGCATTGACTTATTTTCCTCTCAATATCTCTCTCGATTTTGTTCCATCATAACAAAGACAAAAGAGACACAAACTGCGCAGACTTTTGACATTGATTTGGTGTCTCTTTGGTCTGTCTTTAGATGGGGAAAGGCTCGTTCAAGTATGCCTGGGTGCTGGACAAGCTGAAGGCAGAGAGGGAGCGAGGCATCACCATCGACATCTCCCTGTGGAAGTTTGAGACCAGCAAGTACTACGTCACTATCATCGACGCCCCGGGACACAGGGACTTCATCAAGAACATGATCACTGGCACCTCTCAGGTATGGGCTGCAGACACTACCGTATCCAGCTGTCACTAAACATGGACCCTGACTAAAAGTTTWGCCAAGGGCCTTCTTATTTGGTACGTATGGGCCCCAAAACTGGAAGAAGGAAGAGCATGAAACATATAAAACATGTCTTCTATACTTTTAGAAAACAAAACCTTTGACCAGGATTACATTGGCTACTCTGAAAATCAAACGGTTATTTCGGGAATCCATAAACGGCACCATATTTTAAAATTACATTTACTAAAACAAGAAATAAGAATAAGAAATTGCTTATTTTTTCATGTAACACTTTCTGCTTTCAAATGCATACAAAATTAAACGTCATGGTTGCTCTCTGCCACAGGCGGACTGTGCCGTGCTCATCGTGGCGGCGGGCGTGGGCGAGTTCGAGGCGGGCATCTCCAAGAATGGGCAAACCCGTGAGCACGCCCTTCTGGCCTACACCCTAGGGGTCAAGCAGCTGATCGTAGGGGTCAACAAGATGGACTCCACKGAGCCCAACTACAGCCAGAAACGCTATGAGGAGATTGTGAAGGAAGTCAGCACCTATATTAAGAAGATTGGTTACAACCCGGATACGGTGGCCTTTGTTCCCATCTCTGGCTGGAATGGGGACAATATGCTGGAGGCTAGCCCTAACGTTAGTATTCTTCTTTTATCCTCATCTTTTTCCAAGGCATGAGGACACTTTATATTCTTAGGACGCAACCTTATTCACTATAGAGTTGCAGATGCAGTCATGCACGCCACTGAATTACACTGCCCAATTAGTATAACTGATATGGTATGAAAAGTGGTTTGTTTTACAAGGTGTCTTAATACGTATTACTTATGTAGGCCATAACGCTTAAGTTACGCTTGTTCCTAATATTTGGTCTGTTCCCTGTAGATGACATGGTTCAAAGGGTGGAAGATCACCCGTAAGGACGGCAACGCCTCTGGAACCACCCTGCTGGAGGCCCTGGACGCCATCCAGCCTCCCTCCCGCCCCACAGACAAACCCCTCCGCCTGCCCCTACAGGACGTCTACAAGATGGGAGGTGGAGGAGCTTGTGAGGCCTCCCCGCTACTGGTGCTATGCCAGTGGCTTGGGGGTCAATTCCATTTCAATTCAGTCAATTTGGCTATTGTGCAGCAATGAAAGCCAAAGGGTTTTGAGTTGTTTTTCAGCTCTTGCATACATTTTATTTTGATGTTATACCTTGCACTCGTGCTGGGATTCAGTCCGAGCTGCGTTCGATCCGCGATCTAGCACGCTTGACACTTACCTGGAATTTACAATTAAGCTGACATCTGCAGCGTTTACCTTGAAGGCGATCTCTGCGAAGGCGGTAACATTGCCATTAAATGCTACAATTTCTACAAGTGCGATCGGATTCAAGCCTGGCCTCAGAGAGACTTGAAAGATTGCCTCAAACATTTCATGCCTCTCACCTCCCTCTCTCCCAGGTATTGGTACGGTCCCGGTGGGGCGGGTGGAGACGGGCGTGATCAAGCCAGGCATGGTGGTGACTTTTGCCCCCGTCAATGTGACCACGTAGGTCAAGTCAGTGGAGATGCACCACGAGGCGCTGACCGAGGCCATGCCCGGAGACAACGTGGGCTTTAACGTCAAGAACGTGTCGGTAAAAGACATACGGCGAGGGAACGTGGCTGGAGACAGTAAGAACGACCCGCCGATGGAGGCGGCCAACTTCACTGCACAGGTCTGGATAGGAGAGTTAGCTGTGGAGAACATTGTGTGTCTGGACTGAAACGAGTCCTTACGAGGCACCAATTAACATGCTGTGTTCTGATTCCTGTTTTTGTCCAATTCACACATCACTTACTACCCCGTTTAAACAGGAAACAAATAGCATAGAGTCACATAGAAGAGAAATGACGTGTGTGTCTCCTCCCTCAGGTCATCATCCTGAACCACCCATCTCTGAGTACCCACCACTTGGTAGGTGGTGTGTGTGTGTCTGCCCTCAACCCAGATCCCTATTGGGGGACAGATGACGTGTACTGTACGTCTTTGTCATATATTACAGAACCTGCTCTGTTCATCAGATAAGAAGTTATCTCCATCCTTCATCAGTCTTGGTGCCTCTTGTCTAGAACTAATCACATGTTCCATTTAGTATTTTCAAAGTGCTACAGTTGATCTCAAATCAACGATAGCGTTGTATCTTGTGCTATAAAGCCTTAATAGACTGAAATACGTTTATAATGAAGTCATTAGAAGTATGACTCGCATTCGAWCATTCTCTCCACCCTCCCAGGGCGCTTTGCGGTGCGCGACATGCGTCAGACGGTGGCGGTGGGCGTGATCAAGGCGGTGGAGAAGAAGGCTCCGTCCACGGGCAAGGTCACCAAGTCGGCCCAGAAGGTCAAATGAACGTCGCGTTGGGCTCGCGACGTTAGCGTCCGCCACCGTAAAAACATCACCCCCCTCCTACACATCATAGTCAAAGTCTGGTCCATGCTCACGATGCATCGCAAGAGCAGACGTAGGAAAAAAATGACATGGTATATTCATTAAGGAAGTGTTCTGTTTTATATATATGTTTTGGTCTGCTTGTTTGACTGTTTGTGGTTAGGATACACTATCTGAGTGGAAGACAATTTAAATAACTCCTCTAGATGTGTGCTATTATATTTACTCAGTTAAACCTCAAATGCTATTGATAGTGCTGGTTTGCATTAAACTAGCTGCTAGTTAATGTTAGTAAAATGTACAAACATTTTTAAGTTGATAAATGTTGAAATGGTGTTGTGTTTTCCTATGGCTGCTTGCATGTACCCAATGCTAACATATTATACTAACATATTATACTAACATATTATAGCGCCTTGCTTGGCTTAAAAGCTCCCTTGCACTGTTCAAACGTTGTCGATACTGTTCCCTCTACACCTTATTGTATGCAACCTGTGAGCTTGATCTATATCAAAGACATTAAAACGTGTTCAAACTCACATGTGCATCATTTGTGCGCAGTCATTTAAATATGGGTTGACAGTTAAATCGTTTTTCAAGGTAATAACCAGATGTCAACACGCAGCTACAGGACAGAACATACATCACAACGATCATATGCTAACAGAACATTTCTGTAAATATGTCACTAACACACTTYAATTTCCTTTTTTTTTTTTATTGATGTAGGAGAATAGAAGTTTCTTGAGCATCTTTCATGACATTACAGGCTTGATGGAGCTAACTGAAATTATTACTARCGTATAGGTATGTGCACGTCATTTAAATAAATTAGGATAATGATCGTATGAGACACAATGATGACATTTCTAAAGGGCAGTTTTCCTTTGGTAATACATGGTCTGTCTGTGGATAAATAATGCCCAAATCAGTCTTTTTTAATTTTTTTATACAAGGGACGAAACAATCAAGTATGTGAGACCATTTCAGCACAAAATGCCAACAACCCACACGTTGGGTGCAAATAAACATGTTGAAATGGACAGTATATCGCTAAGAAAGGCACCATGTTATGTATGGCATGTTTAATATACTTCACATATTCTGGTAAAGCCTTCAATAAGGATTTAATCGACCATAAATGTTTCTGCTAATGTTTCTGTTTCCAATGGTATGTGTACTGGAGCTTTGGATTTAGCGTACAATTTCATACTGTATTTCATGTTGTTTAGAATGGATTTCTCTCCTTTGAAACAACCCCCTTGGTGAAACATCCAATAATCCTTACAGGATCCTGTTCAGTAGGCACAAAATGTTACAAAACGTTTTGAAACCGATGAGGTAGCCTACTACCTGAGGTTGAGCGTGTCCAATGAGTCATCTTTGCATTCCATTTCAAAATGTTTTGCTACATTGTGCCCTATTGAACATGACCCTGTTGTACCTGAATCTGTAACACTTAAAAGGTTAGTCAACCCAAATTACATTTATTTTATTTTATTTTGGTACCCTGTAAAGACTGCTTGAAGGGTAAGAAAAACAATGTAATTMTGTGATTTGAGTGACTTATCCCTTTAAGTCAAAAGGGTTAATAGTTGTTAGCATTAGCCATGATGTCACTCACACTGCTTGCCAGGGTGTGCAAAATATCACTTACAGATTATTAACATAACATTATATACATTCTACAGCATGTCAACTTCAGTTTAAGCAATTTAWTAAGCATTCAAAACTATAATGTATTAAAAGAACTACAGCCGGTGAGTGTGATTTCGACTGAAACCATAAGACTGCAAGTATCTTCATTTAATTAAAAGAGGGTCACATAATCAGATAACATAATATATTTTCGCACATTTTCTCCCTTCGTGTTTTGCTCTATTGTGTTATAAGTAACAAAAAATAAAATAATTGAATGAGAAGATACACAGGTATCTCAAGAAATACCTTGGTCGTCAGGTAGAAAACACCTCAGGGTGCACAATTGAACTGTGTTTTAGGCATAGAAATAGAAGTACTAGAACGGGCATCCCCATTCAAAGGTGTCATGATGGGTGGACCGTATTCTAGTAATTCTATTTCTATGGCTTTAGCAGCTATTCGTCTCCTGTTTTAGCAGTTATTCCTTTCCCGGGACTATGTGTAGCAGCTTGTGTACAATGGTTATATAGTATGTAAACTACCCGGAGTGTGTGTGTGTGTGAGTGTGTGTGTGTGTGTGACCTGTTGGCAGAATTCAATTTACCTCAAACTAGTATTGACCTGGACTTGGCAAGTCTATCATTACAATGAGGGGTGTTTTGTACCATTGTATGTCCACAATAGTCACTCAAATGAGAAACTATTATAGGGAACTGATGTGGGTGAAAAACTTGGTCGTATTGAGGCAACATTCATTTCACGATGGCTGCCTCAGAAGCTTTGGATAAGAGTATGATATTGGGTTCATGTAAGCATTTAACTTGCCCCATACGTCTTATAAGTTAGGAGGCCCCACACTTTAACTTTTACTGTACATGATTATGTGTATTAAAACTAAGGAAACGTTTTCTAGAAGGGTTTTGCCATAAGGCCTACAGGCATCAACAACTTCCTGTGTTAATGAATGACGACTCATGGGTAAGTTGTAACATGGGTAAGTTGAAAACATGCAGTGCTCATGCAGTGTCGAGATCACAGATCAACCCACTGTCTTTCAGGATCAAGTTTTGCTTGTTTCTTAGATATATATAATATATATATCAAAGTCTCTTTTTATACAGCTCTCTCTCTCTCTTTATTTTAACTTCTTTATTTTCTTTGTTTCGATTTCTTCAATAACAATTCATGCAATGATATGTTCATGTATCGTCGACTTGGATGAAAAATACTTAGCTTTTTATCAAATGAATCAGCATAAAAATAAACAGAAATAACCATTATAGTCCCTCCCTGTTCCCCCTCACCCCTCCAAAAATAGAATAAAGAGCTTCTCTATAAGGTGAGGTTCTTTGATTGGTCCATACGACACGGGGGTGTGTCTTATTTTAGCCGTACGTGCGGCATGCTCAGGGACTCGGTGCTCCCAACTGAGGCGGGCGATGACGTGTTCCCGCTCCCGCTCGGCAGGCTCCTATTGAACCCCGCCAGAGCACTTAACCCCGCCCCAAGCCCCGGGTCTGTCCTCAGTAGCTCTGAAGAGTAAGAGGTTGCGTCGGCTGTTCCCTGGGACAGGAAGTCAAAGCCAAAGGCTCCACCTTGAGCCTCGGGGGGGAGAGCGAGGGCGTCCACATCCCTGTCGCTGATAAAGAGGTCCTCCTCCCCCCAGCCATCCCCGCCGCCCCCTCCCCCAGGGTCCTGACTACTGTGGGAGCCTGTGGGGGAGTCGCTGCTGCAGGGGCTGGGGGACGAGAGGCTGAGGCTAGGATGGTGGTGGCTATCCAGGGCCATGGAGGTGGTCGTCCCCCCCTGCCCCAGGTCTTGGACGGACATGGACTTGCCCAGGCTTCGGTCCACCTGGCTGGGGTTGGAGCCGGAGGAGCAGCCACCTCCTCCTCCCAGAGCAGAAGAGAGGGGTACCAGGGGCTCCATCTCCAGGCTTGTGTGTCTCCTCCAGGAGCCCTCTGCTTTGGCATTGCAGGGCCGGCCATTGCTGTTCCCACTGGACCCCCCTCTTGACTGCCCCAGCCTCCCGATTCTGAGGCCTTGTTCTGGGCCTAACACATCACCATCCTCCCTCTCCTCCGGGCTTCCACAGAAGTCGCCCACCTTCACCTCCCTCTCCCTCTCCGGCCTGGAGTGACCCACTGTCCGGCTGGGCTGGGGAGGAGGTGGTGGGGGCCTGGCCAGAGTAGGAAACCCCCCACCTCCAGATACACAATTAGGAGTAAGAATAGGAGGTGAGTGAGAAGAACTTCCTCTATGGACTGGTTCCCCACTTTCCGGCAGGGTATGATGATGACGATGGTGGTGATGTTGAGGAAGGGGCGACGGACTGAACGAGGAGGGCGGGGGCCCACCGGTAGAAGGCGAGGTGGTGCCAGTGTTGAGGTTGAGGCTGAGCTCGGTGGGCGGCGCCAGGATAAGGTGAAGTCCCCGGGACAGGTTTGAGGCGTTGGTGGAGGAGCGGGTCACGCACCCCGCTTGGCCCTCGATCCCTGGCCCACCTCCGGTGCTGCTGACCTGAGTAGAGCAGGTGGAGTGGTCCTTGAAGAGGATAGAGCTCTGGTAGTCTGAGGTCTGCTCCAGCTCAAACAGGGGCAAGGAGGAGAGGGTAAGAGCAGAGGAGGAGCCTTTACGTAACACATGCCGGTAGATGTCCAACAGGGAGTCTAGCTTCGACTCAATAGACTGGACCTAGAGAGGGATGGATTGAAGGGAGGAAGGAAGGACGGAAGGGAGGGAGGAAAATAGAAATGAAGGTTAATATTAGCTACACAAAAGAAAGAGTACTTTCACATAATTGGTAATACAAACAACATGTAACCACATTCAACCATAATACGCAAAACGATTAAAATATGTTGAATAACAGTAGTTGGTAGCCCTTTACACTCATACCTGTACCCGTATACGGGTTAAAAATGGCAGATTTTGGGCACTAATGCTTCACAGCGSTGTATGGGTTTGGACTGACAGCCGTTCTGAACCTGAGCACCGCGTGCGTTAAGAATTTGCCTCCAGGTACTTGGGCAACGTTTGCAATTTTTTTTGTTCTTTTAGTGAGGGAAATGCTGTAAGTTAAGAGGACTCTATGTACTTTGAAAGATGAGACGATGAGGATTATTATAATAAATACTACTTTGATGTCACACAAGCAAGCCAAACACCCGTGAGTCCAAATGTGCACTTCACATCTCCATATCATAAAATTCACGTCTTATACAGTGTCAGCGTTTATGATCACTATGTTTGATGMACAYTTACAAGYTGACATGGCATCATARCCTGYGTTGTTCTGAACAGAATGAGCCTGTTTGTTTATTCTGAAGATAATTTGCCGTGGCACACACCTGAATGCACTCATGACTCCTTTCTATGCGTACCAAAATTACCTTGTGAAGCCTAACACTGTACGATCGTATATATTAACTTAGCTAGTCATGTTGGCAATAGAACAAGCTTTCAAATCATGCCCACCTGACCCAGACTACGATTCATTATGGACCATTTTTGGATTGCGTAAACAGCAACAGTAATTGTGTGATGGCGGGGACGCAGGACTGTGTTCCAAACACAACAACTACAAGTGTGCTTGCTCTAGTTCCTCAACGGCACAGCTAGGAGAGCTCAAAAAGTACCTTATAGTTGAAGACTCTTCTTTGAGTCATAAAAATGCATTGAAATTTCTTAGGAACTGTGCAAACTTTGGAGAGGGGTGTGGCCACTTGGACACACCAGTTAGTCCTCTCACTCAAACCCTCTTATGTTGTACCTAACCCACATTTTAGAGGAATATTCTAATGTTACTGAATGTCAACAGTGTATTGTTTGGATTCAGTCTTGTGTCAGGTGAACTTGTGTACTCACCTTTGGTCTAATCATTTTTATTTTATTTAACTGTTCCCTTAAAATTGCTACCATGGTTATGCATATGCTTTTCATATTTCTTCTGTGAGAAACATTTCAATTTAMCCCCGCCCGTATAGGCCAATTCCCACAAATGTAAAAGGTGAAACACACATAATTCACCATATTTAATGAACCAGTGTTTKAGTTCATGGAAACCCACTGACCTGCCGTTCCACTTTGCAGACGCGTCCCAGCATACTCATGTCCTCCAGCAGGTCTCCATCAGACAGCAGCTTGTCCCGGATCTTCTTATCCAGAGGAATCTGGCCTTTACCCAGGATCTGGTCCACTCTGGAGGGCACAGGAGACATAGTGTTAAAGAAAGGGTACAGAGAGAGAAATGGTGCAGGACCAGAGGATGTCCAGTAGGCAGCCCGCCGAGAAGGAAGAAGGAAGGAAAGAGAGTTAGAGTTGATCCTCTATGAGAATACAACACTTACTGTAGAGGCCATACTGCTCACAAGGATATATTTGGCTCGGTTTACTGTGTCACTYGAGATATATGTTGCAAGTGTATCAATATCAACAGCATCCCGCTGGGCACACACACTGGCTGAATCAACGTTGTTTCCATGTCATTTCACGGAAAAGAGGTGGAACCAACATGGAATAGATGTTGAATTGACGTCTGTGCCCAGTAGGATGTCAATACACCTTTTTTCAAAAGATCTACAATAAAACTTTAGAAGCCAAGAAGAAGAGAAGAAATGTATTATCTACTACTGGATTTTAAAGACAAAATGGATGACCTTAAATTACAAGCATAGTTTTAATTTGTATTTATATATCATTTTACTACACATTTGGATTTTCAGTTGAGATGTTTATATGAGATAATCAATATTTTCCATGACTCAAGAAGCTCTCGACCAGAATTTTTTTGTTTTAAGTTTCTACCACATGGTGGCTCACTACTCACTCATTAGGTAAATAAGGCCTTTCAAATTCAGTGAAAGTTTAGGGCCTAGATTTAATCAGATCAAGTGCTAACCGGCTATAGCCGACACCCGCATCATAGCTGATGTTTTGGCCGTGTCGGCGGTGGAACTGCATTGGAGCTGTAAATCGGTGAGCAGCTGCTCTTGTGATCATTGTCAAGAAGCCACACGTCCCCACGTGCGTTAGACGTTCACAATGAGAAAGTGTAGGCTATATAGAAGTAATTACATTCAAATTGAAAAATCATTTAACTAAATAATGAGGAGTTCTAACAGCCTAATCGAGGTGTAGATTACATCACACATTCCAGAATTCGAACTTAATGAGACTCCATGCAGCCAATGGCAATGTCCGTTATAGCTATAATGCCTGGAGCAATCTGTGGATTTGATCACTCTAACGCAATTCCACCTCCGACACCGTCAAAACATCAGCTGTGCGGATGTTGGCTAAAGCGGATCTGATTGAATCGGGCCATAAGTTTAAGAGAAAACTCAGAGAAAACTCAGTTGACAGGAATGCAGAACAGAAGAAACATCACCAGGAGGAATCTAGAAACTGAACCCATCAACAGTCCCAAGTGGATCCCCGTGCAAGATATACTGTCAACCTAGAACAGGTAAGATACTCTGTCAACTAGACAGGTAAGATATACTGTCAACTTAGACAGGTAAGATATACTGTCAACCTTAGACAGGTAAGATATACTGTCAACTTAGACAGGTAAGATATACTGTCAACTAGACAGGTAAATATACTGTCAACTTAGACAGGTAAGAATACTGTCAACCTAGACAGGTAAGATATACTGTCAACTTAGACAGGTAAGAATTACTGTCAACTTAGACAGGTAAGATATTACTGTGCAACTTAGACAGGTAAGATATACTGTCAACCTAAACAGGTAAGATATACTGTCAACTTAGACAGGTAAGATATACTGTCAAATTTAGACAGGTAAGATATACTGTCAACTTAGAACAGGTAAGATATACTGTCAACCTAGACAGGGTAAGATATACTGTCAACCTAGGCAGGTAAGATATACTGTAACTTAGACAGGTAAGATATACTGTCAACCTAGACAGGTAAGATATTACTGTCAACCTAGACAGGTAAGATATACTATCAACCGGAGACAGGTAAGATATACTGTCAATTTAGACAGGTAAGATATACTGTCAACCTAGACAGGTAAGATATACTGTCAACCTAGACAAGTAAGATATACTGTCAACCTAGACAGGTAAGATTTACTGTCAACCTAGACAGGTAAGATATACTATCAACCTAGACAGGTAAGAAAAATGTGTGCGATTTGAAAACCATGCAGTGTTTCTTCTAGCAAACAATCTACTAGTCCACATGCAGGGGATGGGGAGAAAGTCAAGAGGGTGTYAGGATAGGAGAGTGCGTGAGGGGTGTGTGTGAGGGGCGTGAGGGGGTTAACTCTGACCCCTGCGTGGAGTTCTTTCTGCCCTGGCTGTAATACATGGGCAGGGAGGGAGAGGAAAAGGTCTTGGCTCGGCTGCTCAGGGACTGGGGCCCCACTATCATGTCCAGCCTGTGGGGGAAAGTGAGGACACACACACACACGCACACACGCACACACACACACTCACACACACACACAAATATGAATGTATGCACACAGACTCGAACATATGCACACTCACATGAAGACAAAGACATACTGCTCACATTAGTGGCTAAGCAGTGAATAGACATGGGCAAACAGCTGCTAGCTAAGCTTTTCATGCATTGTATTGGACGGTTTAAGTTAGAGAGCGTGACCACGTGAGCACTTTGACCATCCTGGACAGTGCGTTATTGTTCTCACCGTGTCTGCAGGCTCTTGATGCGACACAGCATGTCCAGGTGTCCGGCGGAGTACTGCTCTATGACGTCCTTCACATCGTACGGACGCAACGTCTCCTTAAACTTCTTCTTGGCCACGTGGAACTTCATTATCCTGGATGGACCAGACCAGGGTCATGTTCATTAAATACCCGAGAAAGAAAGAACATTGACTGAAACAGGGAGGGACTACATGAACGTGTCTAATAAGAAATGCTCGTTTTTGTTTCCCGTTGCGAAACATTTCGCTACGGTGTGTGCTAATGAATGCGATCCAGCACAGGAGGGATTCTCAATGCAGTTTGTCAATCTACCACAAGAGGGAGTCCTCAAACAAAGAAGGACATTGACCTAGAGTAACACACGCCAAGGTACTGAGATCTAAAACAGAAACAGCAGAAACAGCTCTTCTTTCTCAACATAAATACATGACCCGCTCATCTGGAGAATCATTTCATATTTCGAAAGAAAATATTCCTGTGAAGTTGTACAGCGAAAGATCTGAGGTAAAATCAGTCTTTACTTCACTGTTTACTTTAGCTGTGTAACATGTAAATCTAGCCCTTTGAGAGAGTGTAGAGGGGAGCTTAGTACATACACCTGTGGAGCCTAGGGGCCACATACAACGGAAGAGGTTGAATATGAGAGGCCCTTACTGCCCAATGTGAGGATCAAAGTGGTAAGACTGATGGAAAAATTATATAGTAATGTATCTACTGGCTAAACCCATGGCGGGAAGTAAGAGGGATTTTGAAGCTGCCTCTCACGGTATGGATTAAGGGAAAGAGTTAGGAGGTTACAATAAGAAGAAAAAGGTCAGGCTAAGGCTCTGATGACATACTTGCGTGAGGGCAGCAGGTGTGTGGTGTGTGTGTGTGTGTGTGTGTGGTGTGTGTGTGTGTGTGTGTGTGTGTGTGTGTTGTGTGTGTGTGTGTGTGTGTGGTGTGTGTGTGTGTGTGTGTGTGTGTGTGTGTGTGTGTGTGTGTGTGTGTGTGTGTGTGTGTGTGTGTGTGTGTGTGTGTGTGTGAGCAAGCAAGCGTGCGTGCGTATGGCCTTACCTGACGGCTCGGATGACAGACTTGACGGAAGGCAGCAGGTCCTCCACAGAGATCTCACAGTGACACCCCTTGTCATCACCAAACCCATCCTCAGTGGTCATGTTAGAGTCAGCTAGAGAGAGAGAGAGAGGAGGGAAAGAGAGTTTGAGTTTTAACATACCTTTTTTTTATGACGGAGACAGAAAGAAAGAGAGATGGAGGGAAAGAGAGTTTGAGTTTTAACATACCTTTTTTTATGACAGAGACAGAAAGAAAGAGAGATGGAGGGAAGGAAGGAGAGAGGGAGYAAGGGGTTGGAGAGAGACAGTGGCGCGCATTCATTGATGCCAAGGGAAGCCAGGCTTCCACAAATATTCAAAAAATAATAATTTTAAAACATATCTTTCGTCTCTCTCTGTGTTTTAATGATTTTCCATCAATTCGCAAGTGGCTGAATCTCACCGGAGAAATCATCAGAGCGAGGGAAACAGCGCCCTTCTGTCTCAGTATGTGTAGCCCATCTATCTGATGCTGTGTGGACCAAAAGAGTATGACATGTTGTGGCAGTATTTCTATTTAATCTTTATTTAACTGGGCAAGTCAGTTAAGAACAAATTCTTATTTACAATGACGGCCTACCCCAGCCAAACCCTAACCCGGACGACGCTGGGCAAATTTTAGGCTAACGTTAAATAGCTAGCTAACTTATCTGATTCATTGTTACCCATGCGAGGAAGTTAGGCTAGCAAGCGTTTTAGGTAGGTGACAGAGCCATAGACCATTTTGCCAACATGAAAGAGAGGAGGATGGCATTGGCATTCAGCTAGTCTACAAGTAAGGTGAGTCCAAACTTAAAAAAAGAAACTGTTTTCAGTGTATTCAAAAAAGCATACTGTATATAGACTTGTTGATTAAATGTTTAAGTTGAAATGGTGCTGAAATAGCAGAGGCAATACTCCTGTTGTCTTTGTGTTGACTTCTAAATCAGTAGTTTTTTAGTAAACTGTCAAACATTAACTCGCTTTAACATGTTGCAGGCAGTCGTGGGAAAAGTACCCAATCATCATACTTGAGTAAAAGTAAAGATACCTTAATAGAAAGTCACCCAGTAAAATACTACTTGAGTAAAAGTCTAAAAGTATTTGGATTTAAATATACTTAAGTATCAAAAGTAAATGTAATTGATAAAATATACTTAAGTATAAAAAGTAAAAGTATAAATCATTTCAAATTCCTTATATTAAGCAGACGGCACCATTGTCTTGTTTTTTAAATGTATGAATAGCCAGGGGCACACTCCAACACTCAGAKATTATTTACAAAAGATGCATTTGTGCTTAGTGAGTCTGCCATCCCAGAGGCAGTAGGGATGACCACGTGTTCTCTTGATAAGTGTGTGAATTTAACCATTTTCCTGTCCTGCTAAGCATTCAAAATATAACGAGTACTTTTGAGTAAAAAGTACTATATTTTCTTTAGGAAAGTAATGAAGTAAAAGTAAAAGTTGCCAAAAATATAAATAGTAACGTAAAGTACAGAAATGACTTAATTAGTACTTTAAAGTATTTTTACTTAAGTACTTTACACCACTGGTTGCAGGTCATATAACTACTCATTACATGCATATTTGCTTTGTGGACTTCCCCGGACCGACGTTGCTCTCCGGTTCTGTGATGAAACAAATGTATGTGTAGTTGAATTTATTTCACCACTGTGTGACTGTTGTCAATTGTTATCTCTGCCTTATTGTATATCACGGCAACGTATGAACGAATGGGTTATAGAACAAACAACGCAATAATCCCAACATTGGTTTTAACATGTTTTTACTGGCTTGGTTTCCACAGGGATTTCACCCACGCTCTGCTACTGGAGAGGGAGAGAGAGAGAGACAGCGAGAGAGATGAGAGAGAGAAAAAAATGAAAAACTCTTGTTTTCACAAAAGAGAGTCCATATAGTATAGCAGAAGAGCGCGAGCCTGAGAGCTGCCTYGCCTCAGMAGGTATATTGCTAATGGGAAATATTTATCACAAAGACCTGCTGTTTATGAGTGGCCAGGCATGAGTTACGACATAAAGCACACCAAAGCGGGCCAGGGGTTAGAAGTGGTAGAGTGCAGATCAAACAAATTTTCCCCTGACCAATAAAAGGTTTTCTATGACCCCAGGTTAATACTATTTGTAATGTTACAAGGCAAGCCACCACGGGCCTTTGGGAGATTTGGTGTGTGTGTGTCAGCCAGCATCAATCTCTGCTCTCATTAATTCAGAAAGTACTGTAGCTGGTTCTTGGCAAAGCCATTTAATCCATCTGGCATACCGTATATGCAACAGTCCATTTACCATATACAACATGATTATTGTATGGTTGTGTCAGGTACGCGTCATATACAGTATAGTCATTAGTCCTCACTTTATCCAAAACGTCTCTTACACCAGATTCAGCTGGATAAATCACCCATCCCATTTCTATCCATCCTCAACATGATGTGCTGGTAATAGTGTTATTATAGTCCACTATTGGTGTAGACCTACTTCCTTCTAGAATTCAGCTGGTGTTCCGTTTGACCTAGCTACCTGGTCCCTGTGGCTGTTACCCTGCCTTCCTCAGCCAGCTGGCTAGGCTGGATAGTGCAGCACTGCAGCCTCTGCTAGCACCTTAAGGCTGCTAATCTACAGCATACCCGTTCCCTTCCCTTCCCACCCACCATCCAGAGTACGGTTCAGAGCTCCAGCCATAACCAAGCCAGGCCGGCCAGCCCCACTAGCCCAGACCAGCGCACCGCAAACAGGCATTAACATTCCTCCCGCTGGGCCTAGCTGGCTCTACGGCTGGCTCTATGGTCTGTGCCAGCTCTGGTCTGGTCTGCCCATAAGACCAACGGTCTAGGAGTAATCCTTCATAGGCGCCCAGCCAGAGAACTTAGGGAAAGGGAGTGAAAGCTAGCATGCAATTAATAGTGTGGTTGTAAGTTGATGTAGCTCACCAGTGATCTAAGGTTAAGCTAAGTATATCTAAAGATATCATGAGATATCATTCTGAGGATGATAACATGRGTAGAAAGCATCAGGGCAAGATTACCATTTTGGTATAAAGGCAACGGAAATGACATGGTACCAATCAACCCATCTCTTACACTAAACGCCCAAATCCAACAATTGACCAATCACAACAATGCATTAGTTCCTCTCACCATCGGCAGTGGAGCGTGATTGGATCTTGAGGCGGAGGGAGGGTCTGAAGCGGGTGCGGTCGTTGAAGCTCCAGCTCTTCTGGACCTTGGCAGGGCTGGTGCCCTCCGTACCCCCAGCCTCAGTCCCCGGGGACCGCCGGTCGCTCACCGACGTCTGCCGGCTCTTAATACTCTGCCCCCTGGGGCTCGCCATTCGGACCCGGTCTTTGAAACTCAGCTTCTGGCTGTCATGGGGATGGATCGATGGAGGGAGAAAGGGGGACGATGGTATGGAGGGATGGAGAGAGAGAGAAAGGAATGGTGTTAGTGGAACAAAGATATACACACATACTATATCAAGATCAAGCACAGGTTCGGGTTCGGGAACAATTCAAACAAAATGCATTGATTGGAGACTTTTTACAGGAGTCTTTCACCATTTCATGAGTTTGTTCATTCGTTTACCCAATTATTGGTTGGTTCACTGGAGAGCAAGGCATTTAAATTAGGTCAGCTTGATGGGCCTATTCATAGACCAGCATGCACTGCAGCCTATTATCCAAAATACAAGCGCACAGCAGGCAAAATGCTTCAGCGGGTACCCGACTGTTAGTATGTAATTATGATTCTTTAGCACTCAGCTCACTCCTAAACATGTGACCTCAGCTGGCCAATCACTGTCTCTCTGACTGGCAGAGTCCCCATTGGAGGAGCATAGAAAAGGTACCATAGGAGTTTGTGCAGGGGAGGGTCTTGTATCATAGATAACCAAGACCACCAAGGGAATAAGGTGAAGTGATGATTTCATTAAACCTTGTGATGAACTATTCATGGGGTCTAATATCCAAGGACGGACTGCTGAAATGGTGAGACGCACGGTGGAGTGCTGAGGTCAGAGGATGGACAATGCTGTGTACAGGGTTTCCAAGTGACAACACGCAGGGGCAGTGGAGGGGCCGTGCAGAGGACAGGCAGCGGGCAAGGGGTAGGAAGCTATACCCAATCTAACTGTGACTGTTTCGGTGGTCATTGTAAATGTTAACTGTTGAGATGAAGTCATTGTGTCTTTCACGTTTAGGTGATGTGAGTGTGAATGGTGTGAATGACAGGAAGTGAGGTAAGAGGCAAGAGTAGTTGATAAAACTTCCAGAATGATTGAAGTTGGTGAAATATCACAATGAACCAGTTAGACAGCATATCTGTTCAGTGGATCTGTTTTGAAGACCTTCCCAAATAGCTGTTGTACATTCAGAAATAAGAGCAACACGAGTTAGTGTACAGTAAGAGAAGTGGTTAAAATCATAAGACAACAGGCAGCAGTTTCAGGCACTGTCCAAAAGCAGCTCAGCTCAGCGGGCCATTTTGAAAACCACCAACTTTCTCTCGGATATCGAATCCATGCATCAATAATAAATTCGTAGTCATTCCCAAAATAGTAATGAGTCCAAGCGGGCAGGGGGGATGTACCTAGTATGTTTCCGTAGGGTACACCTCCTCAGTAGCTTCTGCTTACTACTGAGAACCTTACTACAAACCAGAGGAAAGAGATACGGTAAGCAAATATATGTTTATAATGTACAGTACCAGTCAAAAGTTTGGACACCTACTCATTCAAGGGTTTTTCTTTATTTTTACTATTTACAAAACTATGAAAAAATACACATGGAATCATGTAGTAACCAAAAAAGTGTATAATATATTTGACATTTGAGATTCTTCAAAGTAGCCACTCTTTGCCTTGATGACAGCTTTGCACACTCTTGGCATTCTCTCAACCAGCTTCATGAGGTAGTCACTTGGAATGTATTCCAATTAACAGGTGTGCCTTGTTAAAAGTTAATTTGTGGAATTTCTTTCCCTCTTAATGCATTTGAGCCAATCAGTTGTGTTGTGACAAGGTAGGGTTGGTATACAGAAGATAGCCCTATTTGGTAAAAGACCAAGTCCATATTATGGCAAGAACAGCTCAAATAAGGAAAGAGAAATGACAGTC
Organism: Salvelinus sp. IW2-2015; assembly: GCF_002910315.2. Taxonomy (NCBI): domain Eukaryota; kingdom Metazoa; phylum Chordata; class Actinopteri; order Salmoniformes; family Salmonidae; genus Salvelinus; species Salvelinus sp. IW2-2015. Next base: position 256,250 of record NW_019942666.1, on the reverse strand, counting down.
CATCATTACTTTAAGACATGAAGGTCAGTCAATACGGAACATTTTATGAACTTTGAAAGTTTCTTCAAGTGCAGTCACAAAACCATCAAGCGGTGTGATGAAACTAGCTCTCATGAGGACCGCCAAAGGAAAGGAAGACCCAGAGTTTCCTCTGCTGCAGAGGATAAGTTCATTAGAGCCTCAGAAATTGCAGCCTAAATAAATGATTCACAAAGTTCAAGTAACAGACACATCTCAACATCAACTGTTCAGATGAGACTGTGTGAATCAGGCCTTCATGTTCGAATCGCCTCAACTAAAGGACACTAATAAGAAGAAGACTTGCTTGGGCCAAGAAACACGAGCAATGGACATTACACCAGTGGAAATCTGTCCTTTGCTCTGATGAGTCCAAATTTGAGATTTTTGGTTCCAACCGCCATGTCTTTGTGAGACGCAGAGTAGGTGAACGGATGATCTCCACATGTGTGGTTCCCACCGTGAAGCATGGAGGAGGAGGTGTGATGGTGTGGGGGTGCTTTGCTGGTGACACTGTCAGTGATTTATTTAGAATTCAAGGCACACTTAAACAGCATGGCTACCACAGCATTCTGCAGTGATACGCCATCCCATCTGGTGTGCGCTTAGTTGGACTATATGTTTTCAACAGGACAATGACCCAAGCCAAGGCTGTGTAAAGGCTATTTGACCAAGAAGGAGAGTGATGGAGTGCTGCATCAGATGACCTGGCCTCCACAATCACCCGACCTCAAACCAATTGAGATGGTTTGGGATAAGTTGGACCACAGAGTGAAGGACAAGTGTTCAGCATATGTGGGAACTCCTTCAAGACTGTTGGAAAAGCATTCCAGGTGAAGCTGGTTGAGAGAATGCCAAGAGTGTGCAAAGCTGTCATCAAGGCAAAGGGAAGAATCTCAAATCTCAAATATATTTAGATTTGTTTAACACTTTTTTGTTTACTACATGATTCCATATGTGTTATTTCATAGTGTTGATGTCTTCACTATTATTCTACAATGTAGAAGATAGTAAAAATAAAGAAAAACCCTTGAATGAGTAGGTGTGTCCGAACTTTGACTGGTACTGTATGTGAACGTCTTTGTATAGTTTATGAATGTAGCTTCTATGAATGTCTATGTGTACTTATGTAAAGATGTTATATGCCTTTATGTCTAATCTAATCTATACAATCACCACCTCAAACTAAGTGTATTAATGTCTATGTACAGTATAGTTTATGGATGTAAATATAACTTATGACAGATGACATAGTCCTTTATGTCATGTATATGAAGGCTTTATAAGCGCAACATGATCACTAGGCTTCAATCACACTAAACTAAAGCGTGACCAGAGATACTGTAGAACCACTATACTTTGTCAACCACTTGCTGACATTTAGAAAGAGCGCTGTTTGCAAAGGTAATTGAGCTCAGTGTGGAGAGAGAAAATGAAGAGCCAGGTTTGACAGCGTTTTTAAAAAGCCTATCATTTGATAATTCAGTCCCACTCCCGTCCATGTCTCTCATTTAACCATAATTTCAGCTGAGAGAGAGAGAGAGAGAAGAGAGAGAGAGAGAGAGAGACGAGAGAGAGAGAGAGAGAGAGCGGGAGATGAGTCATATGTGTGGGGACGGTAAACTTTTAGAACTGGCAACCTGTCGGGCACCAGTAGGCTTTCAGGGCCATCGGCACCTGGTTCAATGACACTCAAAAATGGATTGTTATTATTTATTTTTCTCCTGCAGGTTTGAGGTGGAGCCCTTGACCATGAGAGGGGTTGTGAATTGAATTCAATAGGTGGAGGATGCTGGAGCTTTGTTCTCTCTCATTCGCTCGCTCTCTCCTCCTCGTTCTCTACTTTTTCTAGCGACATGCTTTTCAAGTGTTTGCGATGGCGTGGGAGTGGATTCTGTCCTCACCTCTCAACACTAGGCAACATGATGTTTCATTTTTTCCGATATTCTGTTGAACTTTACACGTAGTTTGGAATCTCAGCTTAAAACTAAGTACAGTCTCTACACAGACAAATGTTTTAGTGCCCTCAGTTTTTTATTCTGTTTTTGACTTTAAAGACCACGCATTTGCTTTCCCTACTGTTGTGTAACAACAGCTAAGACAACAAATTACATCACTCCTAGTCCCCAGAGAGAGAGAGACAGAGAAGAGACAGAGAGAGGATAGAGGGGGAGAGAGAAAGACAGAGCGAGATAAAGACAGAGAGAGAGAGAGAAAGACAGAGAGAAAAGACAGAGAGAAAGACAGAGTGAGATAGAGAGAAAAAGACAGCAGAGATAGAGGAAGAAGAAGAGAGAAATAGAGAGAGAAACAGAAGAAATAGAGAGAGAAAGACAGAGCTAGAGAAGAAAGAGAGAGACAGAGAGAAAGACAGTGTTTTCTCTCCCTCTCTATCTTTCCTCTGTAATTTAGTGCCCGTCACTCAAATTTGTTATACTGAAATACACACACAACACACGACTGCAATAACACAATTAGTTCGAATTTTAGAGAGAGCGAGAGAGAGAACGCACCGGCAAACCTTTCCTTCCTGAAGAACACCTCAGGTACGGAGAGATGCAGTGAGAGAAAGGGATGAGGGAGAGGAAGAAAGGACAAGAGCTGAGAGAGAATAGGGGAGTGGGAGGAATAAAGAGACGGAGCGCGAGAGTGAAGAAGGAATAATAAAKYGAGAGAAAGAAAGATAAACACTGAAGAAAGAGGGGGGAGAGGCCCAGAGGAGAGGCCCAGGGGAGAGGCCCAGGGGAGAGGCCCAGAGGAGAGGCCCAGAGGAGAGGGAAATAATGACTAAGTAATGAACTGGTGGCTGTTTCTATAAATGGAACCATTAAGTTAAGAGCTAGGGCCAACACCTCTTAACTAGCTATCTTTCTCTACAATAGGTCACCGACTGCATATTGGCACTTTCAGCAGCAATACACKGTAAATCCCAAATGACACCCTCCTCCCTTGATAGTGCACTACTTTTGACCAATGTCCTATGGATAGAGAGACATTTGGGACACACCCACACCGTTCTGAATAGAGGCTGAAAGCATTGGCATTTCCATTTGGGTCATTTGGCAGAGCAGACYATCTTATCCAGAGCGCCTTGCCATCAGTGTACTCTACACAGGCAGGAGGGAAGACATGACCCCCAACACACAGGGTTACGACGCACACCGGCGGTAGTGCTGCGTCTGGATCTGTGCGTCATGTAGATGCACAGAGCAAGTAGGAGGTACGCACCTTGTGGACGATTCACCCTGGTCCTTCCTTCAGGTTGAGAAGTGAGAGAGGGGAGAGAGTGAGGAAAATATTTAGCAAAGGCTTCATCGCAAACATTATCTACTGCGCCAGCGAGTAGCGAGATGACCTCCAGGGGTCGTCACCAAAAGAGATGCTGAAGTATTTGAGGCAGCGTTGTGTTGAGCACATGAGCAAATCACAAGACACCAGACTAAACGAAAAAGACTCAAGAACACACAACACACACACATACACTACATCATTTCAATGCAGTATACTTCCAGGCAATATCGCTAGCAGTGTGTAGACAGGTGTGTGTGTGTGTGTGTGTGTGTTGTGTGTGTGTGTGTTGTGTGTGTGTGTGTGTGTGTGTGTGTGTGTGTGTGTTGTGTGTGTGTGTGTGTGTGTGTGTGTGTGTGTGTGTGTGTGTGTGTGTGTGTGTGTGTGTGTGTGTGTGTGTGTGTGTGTGTGTGTGTGTGTGTTGTCTATCTGTCAGTAAAGCATGTAGCAGATGGATTCTCCAATATTTCCAGGTTCCACAACATTCCATCTGCATATTTACCAGTCTTGAAATGCTATTGGCAGATAATACCAATACAGGCACTCCAGATCTCCCAATCACACAAGGCTATTCCAGCACAATGGCAATCCAATGAGACGAGAGACGGAGAAGTGGCCACACATTCAATAAAGCCTGATTGGATCATTTAGATTCTGATTACCGCCAGAAATGGATGGGCCGTGGAGGACGACCGCTAAATTCACTGCCTCAGTTGAACGTGGAGTGCAGACAATCTCAAGTCTTCAGTGAATCTTAGCTGACTGTGTTAGGCTAAGTTCCAAATGGCACCCTATTCCCCATGTAGTGCACTACTTTTGACTAGGGCCTGATCAAAAGTAGTGCACTACATAGGGAATGGGGTGTCATTGAGAACGCTAGCTTAAACTGTTAGACTGATGGTTTGAGCATATATTGGGAGATATGAATGCCTGTTGTGTTAGCAGGATAGAGGTGTACTGGGGTTTTGTCTACATGATTGGTTTTTAGTCATAGTTCTTGAGTTCACTACAGTTTGGATGAAAAGGAACCTGGACAATATTGGTCTTTTGATGGCTGTGAACTATTTACTTATAATAACTGAAGACAAATGATAAAAATATAAGTGTATTAATTCACAGAAAAGAAGGAAGTACATGAGTAAAATAGAACTTGAGGTAGAGAGGTAGAAGAGATAAGTAGAAAAATAAGTAGCCTGGTCCCAGATCAGTTTGTGCTGTCTAGCCAACACCTACGGCCATTGTCACACCAAACGTGCCAAACAGATCTGGGACCAGGCTAGAAAAGAAGAGGAAAGTTAACAGAAATACTTAATTGTAAAAAGAGAAGGGAAAAGACAGCTTAACAGGGGCACAGACACCAAACTCTGACACCAGCTGCCAATGTTGTACCTACTTTGTAGGGCTGCAGGTATGCAACGCCTTCAAATGAGGCTTCCAGGTAGCTATGGAAACCGAGTTCTCATCAGCCGCATAACTACGCCAAACACACTGCATGCAGAATACACACAAAAACAGGTGGGGGAAAAGAAAAAGAGACAAAAGAGAGAAAAGGAGAAACAAAAAAAAGAAAAAGAAAAGGACAAAAAGAGGAATAAAAAATATGGGGAAAAAACTCTGATTAGTGATAAACAACACAACAAAGCACATCACGGGTCAAAGGTCACGCGTGAGTGACACGTTCTGTGCCTGGGCGAGTTCGGAGGCCAGCACGATGGCGGGTACAGTACATGCCTGTGGGGCTGGGAGGGCAGGAGGCTCACGTGGTAACGCCACGTGGCGCCTAGATACGGCCTGTAGAGGAGTCGGTGGAGTAGTAGCGCCACGCAGCCTGGTGCGGTGGGAGGAGACGAGGAGAGGTGAGGGGAGAGGAAAGGAGTAGAGGAGGAAGAAGAAGATAGCGGAGGAGGAGGGTAAGGAGGAGAAGAGGAGAAGAGAAGAGCAAGGTAAGAGGAGAAAGCAGAGAAGGTAGAGGAGGAGAGCAGGAAGAGGAAGCGAGGATAGAGGGATACACAAAGAAACCACAAGGTGAGGTCACAAACAGGAAGGAAAAGAGGAAGACGAGGGTGCAGGGAGGAGGAGGATAGCTAACAGCTTAAGCTTGCCTGCCACTCTTGTGGTAGAGTGTTAGGAATTGGGGAGAATGGACAGAACCTGGCTTGGAAGCAATGGAGAACCAGGGTTAGAGGAGGTCCACCTACATGCTGGTTCCTGGGCATGTTTGGAGGGTTTGTGAGGGGGAAAAATAGAGACTGGATAACACAAATTACTTTCCTTTCAACCGTCACCATACTTCACAACATAAAGGTAAACCTATTGATTCAATCAAGAGAGACAATGAGTATTTATCTCTGGCACAACATCTCTAATGATGTATTCATAGCCCAAGGGCAATTTGAATTGACAATACCATTAAAGTGACTATAGTACAATACGCAGTATTGAAGTAATGAGGCTGACTGTCCCAAATGGCACCCTACTTTCCTTCATAGCTAAACTTTTTTTGACAGGGATAGGCTTGGGTGAAAAGTAGTGCACTATATAGGGAAAGGGTCCCATTTTGGACGTACACTGTGATAGATACAACCGTTTGTCTTTACCTGGATGAGACAAGCGGTGGGTTTCCTCCTCTTCTCAAAGTGCTTCTGTCTGTGCTGCTCCTGGACCTTCAGGGGAAGCCTGAGCCCGGATACCCTGGGAAGTCACAGGACGACATGGGAATCAGGTGAGAAGATGGAAAACTGCTCTTTTCGGATTTTGGGTCAATGCCTCATTTGTGACTGTGAACAACATGTGACACATGAAGTCAGATAGGGGAGGTAGCTCTAGTAGAGTAACTGAAAGGATACAATCATGTAAGTAGTGTGCTGTGTGGTGTGTGTGTGTGTGTGTGTGTGTGGTGTGTGTGTGTGTGTGTGTTGTGTGTGTGTGTGTGTGTGTGTGTGTGTGTGTGTGTGTGTGTGTGTGGTGTGTGTGTGTTGTGTGTGTTGTGTGTGTGTGTGTGTGTGTGTGTGTGTGTGTGCATGTATCTGCCAATTTGTGTGTGTGTGTGCATGTGCATGTGCATGTATCTGCCAATTTGTGTGTGTGTGTGTGTGTGCGTGCGTATGTACGTCAGTGTGTGTGCGCGTATGCGTGTGTGTATATACTCACCGCTGGCAGGGCAAAGAAAGAGATCCCCAGTAGTGCAAACCCAGCTGAGAGCATGCGCCCGGTCCAGGTCTTCGGGGTCTTGTCGCCGTAACCAATGGTTGTCAAGGTGATCTGAGAACACACAAAAACACAATTATATCTTGAGAAAGACACCCCTATTATCCATGATAGGTCCTCAATTATACTATACGGAGCGAAGCCACCAAAAGAAATATCATAGACGTACATTTGTGAGGGCATTGAAATCCTAACAAAATGGCTGCAATTTACACTGTTTACTAGGGTCTATTCACAAGTATACGTTTTGTATGTGTGATGATAATGTATCTCTGCTTTTTGACATTTATATCACTTCATTGGCTTATTATATAGCTTTAGTTTCATCTGCCTTCTCTCTCTCTCATCTCGCTCTCGCTCTCTCACCTCTCTCTCTCTCCTACTGCTATCTAATTGACTGAAAAGCACAGAAGATAATTCCCTATTGATTTAGTGACTCTCTTCTATCTGGGTTTTCTACCCATTCTGCCGTGCTGGGCTGCCGTGCATGACAAAGAAGGCCGTGGCCATTTTGTGTCATTATGACTTTTGGAGGCAGTATGGAAATGGTGGCTAATGGTGCTGGGGCTAATGTATATTACGAATAAGAAGGTTTTTAATCAAAGCTTATGTGCAACAAAACAGGAGGGACATAAAAAGAAAAGTGCCTGGCAAAGAATGAAAGGACTCTGCTTCTTCTCCTTTGGGTGGATGAAATAACGTGAAAATAATAATACTGAAAATGTGTCGTATTAGTGAAAATMATGAATTTTCAGAGGTAAATACTATTTGAATAAGAGCTTTAAAAAAAAAAAAKAATGTTAATAGTGTTTGGAAAACAGTCAGAGGAAAAAGGAACCCTTAACTGGCAAACATGGACTGTTCCAACATCATRCACCGTCCACTGTGGACTCTCCCATTACGAGGGCAGACAGGGGAGTATCTGTAACTTTACTCACCGTTCCCCACCATAAGGCATCAGCATAGGTGGCAAACTCGCTGTTGAACTTGTTCTCCACAAGGTAGACCAGAAAGGAGGAGAAGATGAGGACCAGGAAGCCAATGTACCAGGCCGTCACCAGCTCCTACAGGGAGAGAATTCGATTTTTTTTACGATTCCCATTAGCTGACGCCATGACGAAAGAGAGGAAAGAGGAGAGAGGAGGGAGAAGAAAAGAGAGAGGAGAGAAGAGAGGAGAGAGGAGAGAGAAGAGTGGAGAGAGGAGAGAAGAAGAGGAGAGGAAGAGAGGAGAGAAGAGAGGAGGGAGGAGGGAGAAGCAAGGAGAGAGGAGAGAAAGAGAGGAGAGATGAAGAGATGAAAGAGGAGAGGGAGAGAAGAAGAAGGAGAGGAGAAAGAAGAGCAGAGAGAACGAGCAGGAGGAAGGAGAAAGCGAGAGGAGGAGGAGAGAAGAAAGTGTGTGTGACTGTGTTTGTCAGTTGACTGTGTGTGTGTCTGTCACGTGTGTGTGGTCTGTGTCTGTGTATCGTTGACTGTGTTATCTGTGACTGCGTATCTGTACTGTGGATCTGTGACTGTGGTCATATTCGTCAGGCAGCCCCACCTTGCTGTGTGCGTACACCACTGATTTCCCAGCAAAGTTTCCAGTGCCCGCCGCGCCGGTTCCATCGCGCACCAATACGCAGGATCTGCAGGCAAGCGGAGAACTTACGCCAGCGGAAAGTGGGAAGATGTTTACCGCTGGCTTCCCGCCGACATAACACGCTACGGAGGCTAAATCCCTACGATGATATCTGGGAGGGGGAGGGGGGATAAATGTGAATTTGAGAGAAAGTGAAGAGGAATAGGGAGAGACAGAGAGAGGGTGAGCGAAGAGAGGAGAGAGGAGAGAGAGGGCGAGAGAGGGCGAGAGAGGAGCGAGAAGAGAGAGAGAGGAGAGAGAGAGAGAGAGAGAGAGAGAGAGAGAGAATGAGAGAGAGAGAAGAGAGAGCGAGAGAGAGAGAGAAAGAAGAAAGAAAAGAAAGAGAAAGAAAGAAAGAAAGAAAGAAAGAAAAGAAAAGAAAGGAAAGAAAGAAAGAGAGAAAGAAAGAAAAGAAGAAGAAAGAAAGAAAGAAAGAAAGAAAGAAAGAAAGAAAGAAAGAAAGAAAGAAGGGGGAGGAGGATCGGAGAAAAAGAGACTGGACACTAGACTGGACACTAACATAATAATACTGGTGTAGACTGGACACTAACATAATAAATACTGGTGTAGACTGGACACTAACATAACAGTACTGATGTGGATTGGACACTAAACATAACAATACTGGTGTGGACTGGACACTAACATACAGTACTGGTGTGGACTGGACATAACACTAACAGTACTGGTGTGGATCTGGACACTAACATAACAGTACTGGTGTGGACTGGACACTAACAATAACAGTACTGTGTGGACTGGACACTAACATAACAGTTTTGGTGTGGACTGGACACTAACATAACAGTTTTGGTGTGGACTGGACACTAACATAACAGTACTGGTGTAGCTGGACACTAACATAACAATACTGGTGTAGACTGGACACTAACATAACAATACTGGTGTAGACTGGACACTAACATAACAGTACTGGTGTAGACTGGACACTAACATAACAATACTGGTGTGGACTGGACACTAACATAACAGTCTGGTGTGGACTGGACACTAACATAACAGTTTTGGTGTGGACTGAACACTAAATAACAATACTGGTGTAGACTGGACACTAAACATAACAGTGCTGGTGTAGACTGGACACTAACATAACAATACTGGTGTGACTGGACACTACAATAACAGTCTGGTGTGGACTGGACACTAACATAACAGTTTTGGTGTGGACTGAACACTAAAACAAAGTACTGGTGTAGACTGAACACTAATTTAATAATACTGGTGTAGACTGGACACTAACATAACAGTACTGGTGTGGACTGGACACTAACATAACAGTACTGGTGAGACTGGACACTAACATAACAATTACTGGTGTGGACTGGACACTAACATAACAGTACTGGTGTGGACTGGACACTACATCAATAATACTGGTGTAGACTGGACACTAACATAACAGTACTGGTGTGGACTGGACACTAACATAACAGTACTGGTGTGGACTGGACACTAACATAACAGTACTGGTGTGGACTGGACACTAAACATAACAATACTGGTGTGGACTGGGACAACTAACATAACAGTACTGGTGTGGACTGGACACTAACATAACAGTACTGGTGTAGACTGGACACTAACATAACAGTACTGGTGTAGACTGACACTA
>NW_019942666.1:205515-246460 GCF_002910315.2 Salvelinus sp. IW2-2015 | reverse complement strand
ACAATAACAGTACTGGTGTGGACTGGACACTAACATAAACATATATATGGTGTGGACTGAACACTAACATAACAGTACTGGTGTAGACTGGACACTAAATAATAATACTGGTGTAGACTGGACACTAACATAACAGTCCTGGTGTGGACTGGACCACTAACATAACAGTACTGGTGTAGACTGGACACTAACATAACAAATACTGGTGTGGACTGGACACTAACATAACAGTACTGGGGTGGACTGGACACTAACATAACAGTAACTGGTGTGGACTGGACACTAACATAACATACTGGTGTGACTGGACACTAACATAACAATACTGGTGTACTGGACACTAACATAACAGACTGGTGTGGACTGGACACTAACATAACAATACTGGTGTAGACTGGACACTAAATAAGCACTGGTGTGACTGACACTAACATAACAGTACTGGTGTGACTGGACACTAACATAACAGTATGGTGTGGACTGGACACTAACATAACAATACTGGTGTGGACTGGACACTAACATAACAGTACTGGTGTGGACTGGACACTAACATAACAGTACTGGGTGTAGACTGGACACTAACATAACATACTGGTGTAGACTGGACACTAACATAACAAACTGGTGTAGACTGGACACTAACAAACAGTACTGGTGTAGACTGGACACTAACATAACAGTACTGGTGTGGACTGGACACTACCATAACAGTACTGGTGTGGACTGGACACTAACATAACAGTACTGGTGTAGACTGGACACTAACATAACAGTACTGAGGTGTAGACTGGACACTAACATAACAGTACTGGTGTGGACTGGACACTAACATAACAGTTTTGGTGTGACTGGACACTAACATAACAGTTTTGGTGTGGACTGTGACACTAACATAACAGTGAAACTAGGTGAAATGGATAAAGGCAAGAGTCATTCAAACTTGACCAAATCTTGACCATTAATATCGGTCAAATTGACCCTGAATATATCCGTGAAATCGATAGCCACGTCAACCCTTGAGGGGGCAAATTCTATAGAGGTGGAATAACATTTTGTCGTTGTAAACAAATCATTATGTTGTAATTACCCCTTACTGTGACCGATTATCACAACAACAGCAACAACAAACATATCATCCACATGAGTGAATGAATATACAGTCTCCCTCTGTGTGTGTGTGTGTGGTGTGTGTGTGTGTGTGTGTGTGTGTGTGTGTGTGTGTGTGTGTGGTGGTGTGTGTGTGTGTGTGTGTGTGTGTGTGTGTGTGCTGGCAATTCTGCTAAAGGCATCAACAACACAATAACTCACAAAGCTATATACGCGCTTCTGCATCGATCGAGATCCACAATCCATCCCCAACACAGAATGCTGCGGACATCATAGCAAGGCATGTAATCTAACACCTGTGCTCTATGTACAGTGTACACCATGCACCACTGACGCATGAAAAGAGATTGAGATAGCAAGTATGTTTGGAAACGTGTACTGGAAACACTGTGTAAGTCTATTGGTTTAAAGGAGGACAGTTTACAGCAGCATAGTTCTACTGCTGTGTATGGGGAATTTGACTGGATTGATACTCATCTTCAATCCCAGGTCGTTAGTGGCAAACACACAGGAGCGGGTTCTCACAAGGACGCACACAAGGCACACACACACACATTTACACGTGCACACATGAACAGGCATTTCACTGTATTTGTGACAATAAAAACTTGAAACACACACACACACACACACACTCACAAAGGGAGGACAGGGACAGTTCAGACAGACCACAACGACAGGAAGTCTGAGACTGAATCCCAAATTGCAACCTATTCCCTACACAGTGCACTACTTTTGACCAGAGTCCTATGGGCTTTGTAGGTGATGGGGTTCCATTTGGGACGTAGCCTGAGGCATCAGACTTCTCCTCCAACACAGACAAATGATATTTTCTATTGTCTTTAATACATCCTTGTGTTTCACCACCGCCTCACTTCAAAGACGCTCCACCACCACGTGAAACCACACACTGAGGAAGTATTATTTTCTTCTCCTTGGCTTCCCCCTGCATTTTTCTGTTTTGTGAGAATTGTGAGAATTTGTCGTCCCACCCAGCCAGTGGGTTTGTCTGTCCTTCCTGGCGAACTCAGCACTCGGACATGAAATACAAWCGCTGACCAAGGTTTGGTCGATCGCTCTAGGGCTTATAAATCATGAACCAGTTAACCCATGGCAGGAGGGAGACTGCAGAACCGTGAAAAACACATGAACCAACCACACACACAGACCATACTCGGACGGCCCAAAAAACGGCATGCTGGGACATAAAGATGCTGGCCAAGCACTGGCCTCTGCTGAAGATGTGGAAACAAAAGACCTCTTTAACAAGCAGGTGAGTGTATGACGTGTGTGTGTTTTCTGAAGGCGAGAGAGAGCCTGTATGTGTATAAATTGGTGTGTCTGTGCACGCATGCTTGGTGTGTGTTGTCTTGATAGTGTGCACGGTGCCTGTGGTGTGTTGTTTTGGTGGTTAGTGGCAGTGGTGTTTGAGTGGGTGTACATGGTCCTGTGTGTGTTGTGTGAGAGTGTGAGCGTTGTGTGTGTGGGTGTGGTGTTGTGGGTGTGGTGTGTGGTGGTGTGTGTGTTGTGTGTTGTGTGTGTTGTGGTGTGTGTGTTGTGTGTGTGTGTGTGTGTTGTGTGTGTGTGTGTTGTGTGGTGTGTGTGTGTGTGTGGCGCTCTGAGTGCTGAAGAACTCTCACATCGTGGAGTCTCCATCTGCCTGGTCTAGCTTTAAACAGCGTACTGTTGTCCTGGTTACCCTCTGAGGCCTTGGCCCCTTGTCTCTCTAACCATTCATGCCAAAACACAGAATCCAATCAGGCTGCACCAGTGATACACCTGGGTTGAGACTCACATCAACATAGTACTGTGAACTATGGGGTGGTTCCCAGACCCAGATTAAACTATTGACTAAGAACATGTTCAATGACTAAGGCTAAATCTGGTCTGGGAAACAAACTCTAATGAGGTTTAAAAGTATTTTACTAGTTCACAAATATTAGTTATCTATTCTATCGCTGCAGATGTGTATTCTGTGTGTTTTTTGTGTGTGTGTGTGTGTGGTGTTGGTGGTTGTGTGTGTGTGTGGTGTGTTGTGATGTTGTGTGAGGCCTCAGTGTTGCCAGTTGTTGTTCCACATTCTCCTCGTCCACTCAGGCAGACAGTCAAAGTCACATAGTGGCATGGACAGGGACAGCTTTGTATGATGTTAACAGTTAGCAGCCCAATGGCGCTGCTGATGTCCTGTAGATACAGCTCGAGCACTCTATTGTTGTGTGTCTGTGTGTCTGTGTGTCTGTGTGTCTGTGTTGGTCTGTCTGTGTGTGTCTGTCTGTGTGTCTGTCTGTGTGTCTGTTGTGTTGCTGTCCGTCTGTCTGTCTGTCGTCTGTCGCCTGTCTGTCGTCTGTCTGTCTGTCTGTCTGTCTGTCTGTCTGTCTGTCTGTCTGTCTGTCTGTCCTGTCTGTCTGTCGGTCTGTTCTGTCTGTCTGTCTGTGTCTGTCTGTCGTCGTTCGTCTGTGGGGCTCTGGGCACGGGTCGCATATGAGTCCTGCTGGATAGAAGGTCTGACTACATGCCACAGGAGTGTGTGTGCGAGTGTGTGTGTTGTGTGTGTCTATGGTCATTGAGGGATCTTCATTCATAAACATGGGTGGTAAGAAACCCAAGAGGTCAAATCACCATTTCCTCTCCTTTCACTGCAAATCAATATACCTGTGTTGTCGTCACGCCATGTCTTGTCAACAGTCAGATACTTTTACATTCAATCAGCAGAAAGTTATGGCACGCATCGAGCAGGTGATTTCTCATTGGTGCAAAATACAGTGTGAGAATCGCTCTAGTCTATAAGTCTCAATGTTCTGCATATAAACGAATACTCAATCAGCAATCCTCGGAGTCATAAGCGGAGCACATTCCTCAGCATCCGTTTAAACCACAAGTAAGTCATAAGCTGGTTTTCAGAACAACATGTTTCAGGTCAGCCATGTCAATAAACATTCTTCCTGTATGCCAACCCCATTGGCTGATGGGAACCCACCACTGACTGAACCTACCAATGAGAGCTATTCATCCAGTTTATGAGCTGTCCTGTTTGTTTCCATTCATCTGGGCTCTGGGGACCACATCTGCATTGAAATATCTCCTTCTAACGATCTTTCAATGACTTCACAGGACAAATCACCTGCTCGGAACACTTAAAGATGGAATTGGCTCATTGCATATAATTTATGGATGTTGAGAGTCACTGAGTGAGACACCCCTGCTCTCCAGAGACTAATGGATTGGCCCAGACAGAAATTACTGGGGTGTATCAGGCTGACAGTTATGGATACTCTTACCACTGACTGTATAGGGGAGAGAATTTATAGACCCATCTAGAGTAGTCAAAGCACACTACAACACACTCAGACACACAATGTTGATACATACATCAGGGTGGAGAGGTGGGGGAGGGAGACGAGAGAGAGAGAAGGGGGGGAGGAAGGGAAGGAAGGGAGGGACGAAAGGAGGGTCAGGAAAAAATACAAAAAGAGAGGGAGAGAGAGTGAAAGACAGAAGGAAAGAGAGAGAGGAAAATAGGATGATAAACCTCCCTCAAGCAGCTCAGTGTGATTATCATGGTGATTGTCATGGTGATTATCATGGTGATTGTCATTATAATCTGTCTCCAGCCTTGCCTTGTGCCATTAGTTGATGTGTAATAGATTGAGTTATTGGCAATGTCACATGCCCTCATACAGACAGTACTCCATGATTGTAATAGGCCGGCTGATCAGTCATTCAACACAATAYGGCTGACATAAGCAGGTCAAGGGAGGAATTTTACAGAGAGAAACAGACAATAAATTATGATAAAGTAACAGCAATGCTTAAGATATTCATGATGGCCATACTTCATAGTGTCTAACCAGTAAAAATAGGTTTATTAGTAGTGGCTACTTGTAGTGGAAGCTGGAGGGGGATTGTGTCCAGTCAGTGACCCTACGTGTTTTGATAGAGAGATGATTGGAGAGGTATCCTAGGGTGTGTGTTTTGGCTTGGAGGGGAAAGGGGTAAGCAGCTTAGGAGGCAGGATTAAGACGGACAAATACTTAAGAAGGGGAGAGGCCAGAGGAGGATACACCCAACAGCATATTACAGCCAGCCTTAACAGTCTCTATTCAGAATATCTAGTTCAGCCTTAACAGTCTCTATTCAGAATATCTAGTTCAGCCTTAAAATCTCTATTCAGAATATATAGTTCAGCCTTAACAGTCCTATTCAGATATATAGTTCAGCCTTAACAGTCTCTAATCAGAAAATCTAGTTCAAGCTTAACCGTCTTCTATTCAGAATATCTAGTTCAGCCTTAACAGTCTCGATTCAGAATATCTAGTTCAGCCTTAACCGTCTCTATTCAGAATATCTAGTTCAGCCTTAACAGTCTCTATTCAGAATATCTAGTTCAAAGCCTTAACGTCTCTATTCAGAGTATCTAGTTCAGCCTTAACAGTCTCTATTCAGAGTATCTAGTTCAGCCTTAACCGTCACTATTCAGGATATCTAGTTCAGCCTTAACAGTCTCTATTCAGAATATATAGTTCAGCCTTAACAGTCTCTATTCAGAGTATCTAGTTCAGCCTTAACAGTCTCTATTCAGAGTATCTAAGTTCAGCTTAACAGTCTCGATTCAGAATATCTAGTTCAGCCTTAACAGTCTCTATTCAGAAGTATCTAGTTCAGCCTTAACAGTCATATTCAGAGTATCTAGTTCAGCCTTAACAGTCTCTATTCGAATATCTAGTTCAGCCTTAACCGTCCTATTCAGATATTCTAGTTCAGCTTTAAAGTCTCTATTCAGAATATCTAGTTCAGCCTTAACAGTCTCATTCAGAATATCTAGTTCAGCCTTAAACGTCTTCTATTCAGAGTATCTAGTTCAGCCTTAACCGTCTCAATTCAGAGTATCTAGTTAGCCTTACCACCTCTATTCGAGGTATCTAGTTCAGCCTTAACCGTCTTTCTTCAGAGTATCTAGTTAGCCTTAACCGTCTTTATTCAGAGTATCTAGTTTAGCCTTAACGCGTCTTATTCAGATATCTAGTTCAGCCTTCAGTCTCTATTCAGATATCTAGTTCAGCCTTAACCATCTCTATTCAGAGTATTTAGTTCAGCCTTACCGCCTCTATTCGGAGTATCTAGTTCAGCCTTAACGCTCTCTATTCAGAGTATCTAGTTCAGCCTTAACCGTCTCTATTCGAGGTATCTAGTTCAGCCTTAACACCTCTATTCGGAGTATCTAGTTCAGCCTTAACCGTCTTTATTCAGAGTATCTAGTTCAGCCTAACCGTCTCTCAGAATATCTAGTTCAGCCTTAACAGTCTCTATTCAGATATCTAGTTCAGCCTTAACCACCTCTATTCGGTATCTAGTTCAGCCTTAACGAGTCTTATTCAGAGTATCTAGTTCAGCCTAACCGTCTCATTCAGAATATCTAGTTCAGCCTTAACAGTCTCTATTCAATATCTGTTAGCCTTACACCTCTATTCGAGTATCTAGTTCAGCCTTAACCGTCTTTATTCAAGTATCTAGTTCAGCCTTAACCGTCTCTATTCAGAATCTTAGTTCAGCCTTAACCATCTCTATTCAGAGTATTTAGTTCAGCCTTAACCGCCTCTATTAGAGTATCTAGTTCAGCCTTAACCGTCTCTATTTCGGAGTATCTAGTTCAGCCTTAACCGTCTCTATTCGGAGTATCTAGTTCAGCCTTAACGTCTCTATTCGGAGTATCTAGTTCAGCCTTAACATCTCTATTCAGAGTATCTAGTTCAGCCTTAACGTCCTCTATTCGGAGTATCTAGTTCAGCCTTAACCGCTCTATTCAGGAGTATCTAGTTCAGCCTTAACGTCTCTATTCGGAGATCTAGTTAGCCTTAACCGTCTCTATTCAGAGTATCTAGTTCAGCCTTAACCATCTCTATTCAGAGTATTTAGTTAGCCTTAACAGTCTCTATTCGGAGTATCTAGTTCAGCCTTAACAGTCTCTATTCAGAGTATCTAGTTCAGCCTTAACCATCTCTATTCAGAGTATTTTAGTTCAGCCTTAACCATCTCTATTCGGAGTATCTAGTTCAGCCTTAACCATCTCTATTCGAGTATTTAGTTCAGCCTTAACCATCTCTATTCGGAGTATCTAGTTCAGCCTTAACCGTCTCTATTCAGAGTATCTAGTTCAGCCTTAACCGCTCTATTCGGAGTCTAGTTCAGCCTTAACAGCTCTATTCAGAGTATCTAGTTGAGCCTTAACAGTCTATATTCGGAGTATCTAGTTCAGCCTTAACAGTCTCTATTCAGAGTATCTAGTTCAGCCTTAACATCTCTATTCAGAGTATCTAGTTCAGCCTTAACATCTCTATTCGAGTATCTAGTTCAGCCTTAACCATCTCTATTCAGAGTATTTAGTTCAGCCTAACCGCCTCTATTCGGAGTATCTAGTTCTGCCTTAACAGTCTCTATTCAGAGTATCTAGTTCAGCCTTAACCGTCTCTATTCAGAATATCTAGTTCAGCCTTACCGTCTTTATTCAGAGTATTTAGTTCAGCCTTAACCGCTCTATTCGGAGTATCTAGTTTCCCAGCTAACCAATCTCTATTCAGAGTATCTATCTATGACCCCAAGCATACTTCCAAAGTTGTGGCAAAATGGCTTAAGGACAACAAAGTCAAGGTATTGGAGTGGCCATCGCAAAACCCTGACCTCAATCCTATAGAAAATTTGTGTGCAGACCTGAAAAAGCGTGTGTGAGCAAGGAGGCCTACAAACCTGACTCAGTTACACCATCTCTGTCAGGAGGAATGGGCCAAAATTCACCCAATTTATTGTGGGAAGCTTGTGGAAGGCTACCCAAAACATTTGACCCAAGTTAAACAACTTAAAGGCAATGCTACCATATACGAATTGAGTGTATGTAAACTTCTGACTGACTGGTAATGTGATGAAAGAAATAAAAGCTGAAATAAATCATTCTCTCTACTATTATTGTCACGAACGTCGTCAGGGAAATGACCGGACCAAGGTGCAGCGTGGTGAGCCACATTTCTTTTTATTTTATAAATGTCGCCGACAAAAACAAGAAACAAGAAAAACTGAGATTAAATGTATTTGGCTAAGGTGTATGCAAACTTCCGACTTCTACTGTAGCTTCTATGAATGTCTATGTGTACTTATGTAAAGATGTCACATGCCTTCATGTCTGCATATGAATGTTTATGAAATCCAATCTATACAATCGCCACCTCAAACTAAGTGTATTAATGTCTATGTACAGTATAGTTTATGGATGTAAATATAACTTATGACAGAATCTCAAATATATATATTTTTTTGTTTCACACTTTTTTGGTTACTACACGATTCCATATGTGTTATGTCAGAGTTTTTATGTCTTCATTATTATTCTACAATGTAGAAAATAGTACAAATAAAGAAGAAGTAGGTGTTCTAAAACTTTTGACCGGTAGTGTATATATCTGTATCGGTCTAATTTCTGTATCTCTCTCGCTTTCTATCTCTGTTTCCCTCTCCCTCTCTCTCACTCTCTCCCGCTCMCTCTCTCGACATGACATTAGCCAGCTCAGAGAGCATGATGATGCTAGCTCTGATGACTTAGCGTGACTGGTAAGCCTCTACTCTCCCTCTCTGAAGCACGGCGGCCGTCTGAGAAGGGCAGATGAATACGTCTAAACGCTGGAAAGAATTGAAGACGGGTTAATGGAGAGGCCTATTTACATAGTCAGTCGACCCGAAATCTCCTGTTAAGAATCACAAGAGCCTCAAACACCCCAGCTAAAACATCAAGCCAGAGGACTACGGTCTATTATGTTTGTGTGTGTGTGTTCCTATGGTCAATTACACTGCATATCCTTTTCCAATAGGTCTCTTTGAACTCGGAAGTCACATTCCTATGGTAAAACCATTAGTGAATAGCCATATTGATTTGCATTTTCTCGCTTTTAAGTAGGAAATAAAGTAACTGAGAGGTCATCGATTGTCATAAAAGAGGAAAAAGTCAATGATTACCTGTAAAACTCTTTAACTTTAAAACACTTCTCATTACTGAACCATCAATTGAAGGTTGTAAACCTTTTCTCATCCCTCGAAAAAACATTCCTAAAAAGTGTTTATAACTCATCTAGTCTATAGCTCACCTATGACACAGAAAGGCTTCCGGGCGAAACGGAGGCGACCCTGCCATCCTCTGTAGCGACAGCAGCAGCCYGCCGACCAGATCCTGATGATGTACTCCAGCCCAAACACCACGATCATCACAAACTCCTACAGGAAGTGACAAAACAGGAAGTCAGGGGAAAGTGATACACAATGACTAAGCAATTGCTACAAATCTACAAAAAGGTGTCACACTTGTAGATAGGTCTAACTGTTTATATCAGTTTCATCATTGTATTGAAAGTACGAGAAATTATTTATCATCCGATTTCCAACATATCATAACATATTAAAGTGGCATGCTTTTTCTTGACATTGAAACAGATTCATGATTTGAATGATTGAATGATGACTTAAAGTGGTCTACTTCCTGTGAGTAGCATGTATATAATGTAAAATACCTTTGAATTCAGTGTCAACCTAAAATATGCCAATGCACCATTAGCATGCTACATGTCAACACTGAGTCAACATAGGTAATTAGATCACTTGGCACAACATTAGCTAGCAGCATTTGCTCTCAGTATACCATGATTCAAATTCAGCTGATGCTAATCCAAGATAATCTCCCTAGCAAGTCTGGTCTAAAAGAGGCATATGGATGCAATGAGATTTTTAAATGAGCACGAATGCTGTTTCAAGTCTCTAGTTTTCAGAGTAGCGACTGGGAGCAAATACATTTCTGCCAGTGTCTATATCGTCAATAGGTGGCCTAATCGTGTTGACACTGATTTCATTTGGAGAGGCTATGTTATTGAGTGGAGACATCCAGTATGAATCCAGCTTTGATAAAGGGATTTGTCTTCTCCTCGGATAATCCGCGGATATCCCTCTTCCTATCGGTCATGGAGATACTTGCCTAGCACAGAAGGATGGACCGACGCATTGACTGTCACTGGCCCACCCAGACTACAAAATGACACTAATCCTAATTTCCCTCAGGGATTCATAGTCGTATTGAGTTGAGTCTCAAAGGAAACAATATGAGTACATTTTAAAAACTTTTTTTTACACTATACTACCAACTGGGTGTTACCTTATCTGTACTTGCCCCAGAGCAATGACAMACTCTCTATATTTTCAAATGTACTAGGATGTTTGTTTGTCAGGGTCTGTTTCTGAAATCTCGTCTGGGTGGCTTTGAATCCACCCCCATGGCCTAGAATGTGATCTTTGATTATTTGAATGGGAGTTGTTGCTCTTTGTTAATGAACACAATTCACGTATCAACCGCTGGTGACATAATCACACGCACACATGCACCCACATAGTCTGCGCCGACGCATAGAGTGAAAATTACTCCTCTTCTTGTCACTATCTCTGTGCGTCGCTCTCTAACGATCATATCTCTACTGTGCGTCCCTCTGCTCTCTCTCTCTACTCTCTCTCTCTCTCTCTCTCTCTCTCTCTCTCTCTCCTCTCTTCTTCTCTCTCTCTCCTCTCTCTCCTCTCTCTCTCTCTCTCTCTCCTCTCTCTCTCTCTCTCTCTCTCTCTCTCTCTCTCTCTCTCTCTCTCTCTCTCTCTCTCTCTCTCTCTCTCTCTCTCTCTCTCTCTCTCTCTCTCTCTCTCTCTCTCTCTCTCTCTCTCTCTACTTCAACTCCCGTTCTCTGCCTTCTCTCACATTCAATTCAAATTCAAGGGGCTTTTTTGGCATGGGAAACATGTGTTAACATTGCCAAAGCAAGTGAGGTGATATTATACGAAAGTGAAATAAAACAATTACAAATTAACAGTAACATTTACCACATTACAGAAGTTTCAAAACAAAAGACATTACCAAATGGTTATTATTATATATCTAGTCATGGTTTGGTAACAAGTACAAATGTGTAAGCACACAAGTTAAAATAAATAAGCGATAAATATGGGTTTTGTTAATTACCAAGGTGTGTTGTTCTTCATGTTGCCCCTTTTCTTTGTGGCAACAGGTCACAAATCTGCTGCTGTTGATGGCCACATGTGGAATTTCTCCAGTAAGATCACTGCGGATTTTATTCAAAATTGGATTTGTTTTTCAAATTCTTGTGGATCTGTGTAATCTGGGGAAATTATGTCTCTTCTAATATGTCATACATTGGGCAGCGGAGGTTATGGAAGTGCAGCTCAGTTTCAACCTCATTTTGTGGGCAGCTTGCACATTGCCTGTCTTCTCTCTTTGAGGAGCCAATGTCTGACCTCACTGGCGGCCTTTCTCAATAGCAAGGCTATGTCTACATAGTCATGACCATAGTCAAAGCTTATCTTAAGTTTGGGTCAGTCACAGTTGGTCAGGTATTCTGCCACTGTTACCTCTCTGTTTAGGGCCAATAGCAATTCCTAGTTTGCTCTGTTTTTTTTTGTTAATTCTTTCCCAAATGTAAAAGAGACTCCGTGTCAAAGTAATTATCTTTGCGTTTCTCAATATTGGTTGGGTCCTAACTCATCTGTTACTACAGTGATCCGATACGGGGCTCTGTGGGGTCGTGTTCTTTGTGATTTGGACAGACCTAGAGAAGTCTAGGTCGCTTGGCTTCTAGGGGAACTCTTCTCCCAGGCATTCCCTACTCTCTGTAGGGGACCTGGCTTTGTATATAAGGATATTGGGAACTCGCTTCTCTTTAGGGTGGTATTGCTCTAAGAACTTTAACGCGACTCTTTTCTGGATTTTGATAATTAGTGAAGAGGTATCGGCCCTAATTCTGCTCTGCATGATTATTTGGTGTGTTCCTCACGTTGTACACGGAGGATATATTTTTGCGAGAATTCTGCATGCAGAGTCTCAATTTGGTGTTTTTGTCCCAATTTGTGAAATTGCTTGGTTGGTGAGCGGACACCAGACCTCACAACCATAAAGGGCAATGGGCTCTATGACTGATTCAAGTATTTTTTGCCAGATCCTAAATTGGTATGTTGAAATTTATGTTCCTTTTGATGGCATAGAAGGCCTTCTTCCTTGTCTCTCAGATCGTTCACAGCTTTGTGGAAGTTACCTGTGGTGCTGATGTTTAGGCCGAGGTATTGTATAGTTTTTTGTGTGCTCTAGGGCAACGGTGTCTAGATGGAATTTGTGGTCCTGGTGACTGGACCTTTTTTGGAACACCATTTTTTGGTCTTACTGAGATTTACTGTCAGGGCCCAGGTCTGACAGAATCTGTGCAGAAGATCTAGGTGCTGCTGTGGCCCTCCTTGGTTGGTGACAGAAGCACCAGATCCATCAGCAAACAGTAGACATTTGACTTCGGATTCTAGTAGGGTGAGACCGGGTGCTGCAGACTGTTCTAGTGCCCGCGCCAATTCGTTGATATATATGTTGAAGAGGGTGGGGCTTAAGCTGCATCCCTGTCTCACCCCACGACCCTGTGTGAAGAAATGTGTGTGTTTTTTGCCAATTTTAACCGACCACTTGTTGTTTGTGTACATGGATTTTATAATGTCGTATGTTTTACCCCAACACACTTTCCATCAATTTGTATAGCAGACCCTCATGCCAAATTGAGTCGAAGGCTTTTTTGAAATCAACAAAGCATGAGAAGACTTTGCTTTGTTTGGTTTGTTTGGTTGTCAATTAGGGTGTGTAGGGTGAATACATGGTCTGTTGTACGGTAATTTGGTAAAAAGCCAATTTGACATTTGCTCAGTACATTGTTTTCATTGAGGAAATGTACGAGTCTGCTGTTAATGATAATGCAGAGGATTTTCCCAAGGTTACTGTTGACGCATATTCCACGGTAGTTATTGGGGTCAAATTTGTCTCCACTTTTGTGGATTGGGGTGATCAGTCCTTGGTTCCAAATATTGGGAAGATGCCAGAGCTAAGGACGATGTTTAAGAGTTTTAGTATAGCCAATTGGAATTTGTTGTCTGTATATTTGATCATTTCATTAAGGATACCATCAACACCACAGGCCTTTTTGGTTGGAGGGTTTTTATTTTGTCCTGTAACTCATTCAAGGTAATTGGAGAATCCAATGGGTTCTGGTAGTCTTTAATAGTTGATTCTAGGATTTGTATTTGATCATGTATATGTTTTTGTTCTTTATTCTTGTTATAGAGCCAAAAAGATTGGAGAAGTGGTTTACCCATACATCTCCATTTTGGATAGATAATTCTTCGTGTTGTTGTTTGTTTAGTGTTTTCCAATTTTCCCAGAATTGGTTAGAGTCTATGGAGTCTTCAATTACATTGAGCTGATTTCTGACGTGCTGTTCCTTCTTTTTCCGTAGTGTATTTCTGTATTGTTTTAGTGATTCGCCATAGTGAAGGCGTAGACTCAGGTTTTCCGGGTTTTTCTCTCTCTCTCTCTCTCTCTCTCTCTTCAATGAAAATAATAAGAATCAAAATTGTCAACGGTAACAGTAACAACAACAACCAAGGGTCAAAATAACCATACATTGAACAATAACAATAAGCATACAGTAGAGGACATGTGCAGGTTGATTGGTCTGTCAGACACTGTCCCTCTTCTTATGGCAGGCAGCAATGTAGTGCGCTGCCAACCCACAGCTCTCTGCGTCCTCCCCCAACAGGACGGGTAGCCTACTCTCATCAGAGAGGTCTTTGAATCCTTGAATAAGGGTTTSAATTTGAATTTGTTTTTTAATGGCGTAGAATGCCCTGRGTGCTTTCTCTCAGTTCATTCACTGCCTCATTAAGGTAAACAAACCAAGGTCGCCTACCATGCTAACTGACTGGAGTTCATTTCTTCCAGTTCAGGTTTGTTCGGCTTTCTTCGGCTGCCCCCATAGTTTAACCCTTTGAAGAACTATTTTTGGTTCCAGGTAGAACCCTTTTGGGTTCCATGTAGAACCCTTTCCTCAGACGGTTCTACATGCAACCCAAAAAGGTTCTACCTGAAACCAAAAAGGGTTCTCCTATGGGGACATCTGAAGAACCCTTTGCAAAGAGGAGTTTGAGTGAAAGCTCAACACACTTTACCGCTTTGTATTTTCCTGTTGTGAAGCGATAGGTGACACTGCTTTCTTCCATCAACAGTGTCACCTATCACTGCACTCTTTGTAAACAGACACGCGGATGAAAAGCTTCCCTGTCAGTGTCAGAACACAGAACTAGTTTCAACCAGTTTCTCACCAGGATGAGCAGACAGTCGGAAGAGAAGTCCTGGTGAGCCGGAATGGTGGAGAACACAGACAGGACCAAGCAACCAAAGACCAGGACGAACCTACAGGACAAAACAGAGAGAAATCATAAATACATTTATCCAGGGCCATATGAAACAGAAGAAGACTCTGGCAGTTTGGTCAGGAAATGCCTTATCTCATTATTAATGTTAACGTGATTAGCTTGAAACATGCACCGTCGCTGGACTGGACAAGCAGAAATATCCGACCCATACCCAGGCACCTTTCCCTACCTCTTTCTGCAAAGAACCACAGTCTTTGATAATCTTCCACCTTCATTATGTTATGATCTTTTATTTTTCCATGAATTAAATCTGAAATATGAGGTGGGCCAATGGCCTTCCAAGTAGCATCAATGGCAAAATGACGAGCATCGGATTTAGAGTTATAGATGTCTTTTGTGTAAAATGGTGAGAGAAACATCTGTGTTTGATCAGGATTGAGCTCCGTCTTAAGCTTGGCTGTGCCTATGGAGTTTGTGAGGGAAAGGCTAAGATAGGGCTTTGGATGCCAAATGACTTATTCTCTTTGTCTTTCTAGGATTATCATTGAAACTATAGTATCTTGATTTTCCTGCAAAGCAGGACTATTGAAACTAGTGGAAGTTGTTGCATTTCTGTATCTACTGGGCAAAAACTGGTTGATTCAACGTTGTTTCRACGTCATTTCAACCCCAAAATTCAAAGTGACGACGTTGAYTCAACGTGGAAAACTGATTGGATTTTGCAAAAAGTCATCAACGTAARGGAATGTCGCCTATTTGWAKKTATATCCAATTAGTTGACAAGTCAACAGAATTGAAATCCAAACTAGATGCTGAAAAGATGTCTGAGCCCAGCGGGTGGTGAGTCYTAACAAAGACAAAGCACTGTTGACCCAACYCCGCTGTAGGGGAGAGATTAGCCTAGCATGCTAATTGTCTAGGTTCTCCAGGATAACAACAGTGAGAACATGGTGTCTGGCTATGAAGATCGAAACGGAACACTGAGTTTAGATAGAAGAGTCATTCCAGTGTGACGACAGTGGCATTCAGAACATGTAAATAATTAGAAACCTATAGAAACCATCCTAATAAGGTCAGCCAATATGTCACTATGACTTCCTCTCATGTCCCCAACCTCCCTTCTCTTCCTTCTCAGTCAATATTTGAGAGTGACATTCAGAAATGTAAACAATCATCAAGAACCCCAATTAGGACTTTGAAGATGTTACTACAACTTCCTCTACCGCCCTTCTCTTCCCGCCCTTCTCTTCCCTCTTCCCACCCTTCTCTTCCCGCCCTTCTCTTCCCGCCCTTCTCTTCCCGCCCTTCTCTTCCCTCGTCCCTATGGAGTATGGATGATGAGAGGCTAGAGACTATTAAGCCYTCCCCTGGTGCCTGTAGGCTAGGCCCTAAATCATCACTAAGATGAAAGAAGATGAAGAACCTTTAAAAGTTGAAACGCATGGCCAAACGGGTCAGGGGGGTGACATCTAGACTCTGAGCTTCTGAGCTGTGTCTGTGTGAAAAGGGTGGGCGTCCTGTGCGGGTCGCGATCCCCAGCCGACCTCTAGCTGACCGCTATAGGACTGTGCTGATGTGACCCTGGCCCCGATCTGACCTTTGACTCCAAGAGGGAGCCCAAACAGAGGTTACAGTTTTCCATAGCCCGAGGATGTGGTTATTTCACTTTGGTCGTCGTCATCTGTCGTCCAATACTCTCCTCCTTCTGCGAGGAGTCAGGAAGTAGAAGGCTTTGTATGTAACTCAAGAGGTTATATTAAAAGTATTCCTTTTCAAGTCTGAGTATTTAACGTTTTAGTGTTTTTACATTAAAAAATACATCCTAATGAATCAGTTTGAAGCTCAGGAAGTTGGAGTATTTAAATGTTTTGGGTACTTTGGGAAGTTAATCAATTGTGCATATGTCTGGACTGGTGAATGAGTGCGCTGACAAGTATCATGTAGCTGTCAACTGAAAGGACAGCTAGTCTCATAAGTCTTCCTCCACTCTCTCTCTTGTCAAGATCTCTAAAGCAGAATTTCTGAGTGGCTGCTAAACAAGGTTTTCAGAGTTCCTCCTTATCTAACTATAATAAACACCAATGTCTCTCTTTTCAAAACAAATAGAACCATTTCTGAAATATTTAATGAAAAACAATTAATTAGTTATGAAAAACAGGCAAGGTTGTTTATCATTGAACGATCTTCCCTAATTACTTTGCCGCCGCCTCCCCGTCCTCTCTGCAGGCCTCAGTTCCCCCATGTCACATACTGTTGTGGCGGGCCGCTGTCCCAAATTGCACCCTATTCCCTACGTAGTATGGTGCACTAGATAGGGAATAGGGTGCCATTTGGGACGCGGAGCTAGTATCTGGAGTCTGTTAGAGCCCTCACAGCTCCAACAGAACACAGAACTTAACCGTTTAAAGAGAGCCCCAGAGTAAATAAAGATTTGGGAGTGGGGACTTGCACACACGCACGCACACACACACGCACACACACGCACACACGCACAGAAGCCCATCAGTAGCAGGCAGTAAGTGCTTGTCTATTTTGTATAATTTAATTGATTTGTTTTGAACCAGAGTGCCAAGGAAATGACTAATGTCCAATCACTGGGGTCTGTCGTACTGGCTACATTACACCCAATCATCCTCATTTTGAATTAGATTTGCAGCAAAAAGCAGACGTCTGCATTTGTTTGGCTCCCAATCAGTCGTGTTGTCAGGCTCTCAGTGGATATCTGTGGTAGCACGAAGGTCTGGTAGTGTTGTTTGTACGGATCACAAACAACACTACCAGAAAAGTTGGAGTAGCAACCTTAGAAAAACATGTACACTGCAAATACTGCACGTTTGTATGGTATACGATTGTAAGGATTGGGTAGGCAGAGGATGTGTGTACAGTAACCTTGGATGGCACTGTCTTCTTTCCAAACACCTCTCTTAGCACAGGATAGGGTGAATAGCGCTTGACTGTATACACTACTGCACATACTCAAAGAGCAATGAAGAGGACGCGAGACACAGGAAATAACACTGTATTCTATATCATTGTAAGGATTGGGCACTGAGGCAGGCAGAGTCAACCTTGGATGTCACTTTCTCTTCAAGTATTTCTTCTCTCCATACCTCTCCTCTCAGAAGGGTAGAACACGGTAAGATGAGTATATGGATGTACACAGTATGTGTAAGGACTGAGCAGGCAGGAGTTGACACACAACCTTGGATGGCACTTTGTCCTTTCTTTCAAGTCTTTATCTCGATCTCTCCTCATTGTACAGGGCAGAGTGAATACCTGCTGCATGTATATACAGTAGGTAACAGTGGAGAATATTTATATACTGTATATGATATTTGTGTTGAGGACGTATTGCCTTGAGCGTCACACACTCGATTTAGAGTCAATGAGGAAGAATTCTGAGAAATATGTCTCACATTTCCCCACAGGCTACAGTTCATTAGAGACAGACTGAAAGCTAATTACATTAAGACTATTTATTGCCTAATGTGTGTGTGTGTTTCAGTGTGGGTGTTGTGTGTGTGTGTTTCAGTGTGTGTTGTGTGTGTGTGTGTGTGTGTGTGTGTGTGTGTGTGTGTGTTGTGTTGTGTGTGTGGTGTGTGTGTGTGTGTGTGTGTGTGTGTGTGTGTGTGTGTGTGTGTCAGTGTGTGTGTGTGTCATCATGACATGTATTCATATGCTATCAGTACAGCCAGCTCCCTAGGATAAATGAGTGGCAGGCAGCCTAGCGGTTAACAGCATTGGGCCAGTAACTGAAAGGTTGCTGGTTCGAATCCCTGAGCCGACTAGGTGAACAATCTGTCAATGTGCCCTTGAGCAAGTCACTTAACCCTAGTTGCTCTGGATAAGAGCGTCTGCAACTACCGCTATGCTGTCCATGGTGCTGAAATGTGTGACCACCAAAATCCTTCATGAGTTCTTGATGTATCATCTATCTKTATGTTCTGTTTTCAATGTGTGGCCATCCAATCAAGGATAAAATAATGTTTACTCATGACTGTCTCTGGCAGTTGCCTACAACTTAAAATCTCATTCTGACAGCCTAGATTCTCAACTGTCATTGGATGTCTGTCTAGTAAGATGGATTGTCATTGGATGTCTGTCTAGTAAGATGGATCATCATTGGACAGTGCCAGCTAGGGTCAAAGTTCAAGGGTCATCCAGGTTAGGGCTCATACCTGGACGGTTTGGTCACAAGACAGTCGTCTCAGATAGCCTTGCCAGTGTAACYGAMGTATTATAAACACATGGGCTAACTTCTCACCTTCTCTTTGACATAAAGTTGAGGCAGCCAAGAGAGGAAGCTCAAGTCATATTACTGTCAGGCCAGTATCATCCTTAACACCTTTATGAGCAGACTAGGAGTCGAAAGAGTAACCCAAAACCTAATCAAATCTATGTCTGTTCATAAAAATACTGTCTGTCTGGACGGTCTGGAGACTTTTTCTCTGTGTGTGTGTGTGTGAGATCGCCCATAAAAGTGCAAGAGAGACAGAGGCAGTGTGTGTGTGATCGCTCATAAAAGTGTAAGAGAGACAGAGGCAGTGTGTGTGTGTGTCATCTTGCCAAGTCTATATTAACTAACGCCACTGTTTATGTGCCTGGGAGCGTATCTAATGGACAGATCAAAACAGACAGCTTATTATCTTAGCAACTAGTTCATAACACTGACCACAGACCAGGTGTTACTCTTTCATTTCCAACAGGAAGTTACTCTACTCTATTAGGAGAAATTAGCTATGGTGGAAATACGGTATTTGCCATCTTCATTGTAGTCGCAAAATATTAGGATCATTGATTGACCTTATCATCAAGGGAATCAAGTCTCTAGGCCTGGGTTGCGGTTAAGCAATTTGTGATGAAAATTTGCGGTAGAATTTGATTGCTTAATCATCATGACTATAATGTCAATCACCATTGGCTGCATTCTGAAAGTCAGCATCATTTCATTTCATTTCATTGCCAATTGATTAATTTGCAGTATAATACCGTGCACATTCAAAGGTGAGCACCAAGAATACATCCATTATCTAGTGACTCTTCAGTCTCCTTGGATGACTTACTTAGTCTGGGAATTTATTTTGATGGTCCTTGTAACCTAAAGGTTGTGACCTCGTGACCTCTGATCCACCCGTTGAGGTCCTGTGCCTCACATGCCTTTACACAGTCAGACACCCAGTCATGTACTGTATGTCTCCTAGCATTCCTCAAATAACACCCCCTACTGTGTTGGTCTATTCCAGAGAAGACAGAGATTCTAAATGTACTCAGCACATTCCAATAGACATACATGGGGCGTCATCGGTTTAAGATGCGTCATCCTATAGCATTCTATGGAGATCACACAGCCATATTCAACATGGGAGAGATGCTCTGAGGCAGTTGCCTTTACAATTTAGTTCAATTGCTTGTTGTCAAAATGGTAAAGTTAGCTCAGCTGAACAACAAGTAAGAATATTGGTATCGAATCCGTCAGAAACACATGGATGCATACACGTACACACACGTACACACACGTACACACACGTGCACACACACACACGCACACACATTTTATGTTCTTATAACTCATGGGGACCTAAAAATGTATTTCCATTCAAAATGGGGGGGTGAGCGTGCGTGTGTATGTGAATGTGTGTGTGCGTGTGTGTGAGGTTGGCAACCAGCAGGGAGAAAATATTGTATCTCTTCCCATTACATTGATACAAGACGTCCTTCTCTTCAGAAACCCCTTGAGAGAGATAGGCTGAGTGGGTTAGAAGAGACTGGACTTAGCGAACGCTATTAGCTAGCTAGAGTAGGCTAGCGTAGCGTAGCACTGGTTACTGTGATAGCACCACTGGAATACCATTTAATGCTAATTAACCTCCTAACCTTAGCGGGTAGCGCTAAGTGACTGTGTTTTGCAGATGCAGAGCTCATGCTGAGCTAGCGTTTCCACATTATTGACATAATAAGGCTAAACATAACACATTCAAAGAAGAGAAAGAGAGAGGCAGGAAAGAGAGAAAGAGAGAGGCAGAGAGAGAGGCAGAGAGAGAGAGAGAGAGAAGAGGGAGAGAGGGAGAGAGAGGGAGAGAGAGAGATACAGAGAGAGTGTGTGTGTGTGTGTGGTGTGTGTGTGTGTGTGTGTGTGTGTGTGTGTGTGTGTGTGTGTGTGTGTGTGTGTGTGTGTGTGTGTGTGTGTGTGTGTGTGTGTGTGTGTGTGTGTGTGTGTGTGTGTGTGTCGTGGTGTGTGTGTGTGTGTGTGTGTGTGTGTGTGTGTGTGCGTGCATATCATATAAGTGTGTATACCGAAATCATCCTCCCTAAACCCAACGCTCTCTCCCATCCCCTGCTGACATCTTTAAAAGGCCTGGAACAGATGAGTGTGCTGACAGATAACAGCGATCCCCCTGCCGCCTGCCAAGCTTTTTCCTCCCTTTCTCCCTTACATCTCCTCCTCTTCTTTTCCCCGTGTGAAGGGAGACGGATGGACGCATAGCTGCTGTGCAGAACCAGCGTTTTTTTACTGCCGGCTCCTGTGTGAGACCATGCTGTGTTCAGCATCATCCCTTAATATACAGAGACAAAGGCAATCTATGGCGTGAGGATTTTCATGAGGCGCGTTTTTTGTTGTTGGCGTAACGCCGACCTGCACTGTTAGAAGCTGTAAGGACACGCACATCTTCAGGGAAGCATGATTTCTCACAACACCTTTCAGCACTAGAACACGCAGGATGAAGACGCTACAACAAATCACCAGGCTCTCAATGGCGTAAAGATCTCCAAGGGGGTGCGCTTTTGTACGCGACACCGTAACGCACTGTTACAAGCTGTGTACATGAACCGAAGAGGGTCAATGGCGTGAGGATTTCACAAGGCACGTTTTTTTTGTACACAACATCTCTCTGCAGTGTTACAGGCCAGGCCGAAGAGCCGAACGGACAGAATCCGAGCTAAGAATTGTTCCTCTGGGTTTAGTTGTGTGTGTTGTGGTGCGTTCATTGAGGTTGTGAAGTAGCGGTATGTACTGTATGTCAGGCGAACATCTGCTGAGGGACCCTAATAGGAATGCACATTTTTGAATGCAAATTTTGCTGCCGACTAACAGACCTCATCATAACCGACCTCATCAAACCGGTCAACAAAACAGAAAAAAATGATCTAAACAGTAAAATGAGGTGACCAACAGAAAATACTATACATGCATACAAGGAAGGACATCTTTTCAGTAAGAGCTTAATGGAAACATGCAACAATAGCAAGCCTATCGTCTTACAGTCAAAAGATTATAGCCTGTTATTGACCATGCAACTCCTGTAATGAAGCAGCTAATGTCATTTCCCAAAATGCAATTGGCGGGAAAACACAGTTCTGAACAGTGCTCTTAACGCGAGCGGTTCCATTTGACAGAGATTAAATCTCAATTAAAAACTTAGAAAGAGGGGGAATCTAATAGCAACCACTATGATGGGTAGCTAATATGACTAGGATTGGGCCTTTGGCTTCTGGACAATGAAAGAAGGTAGATATGAAACAGGAGAGAAATGCTGGTTAATGGCATGAGGAAGTCTTTATAAAATAATTGCCTCCATGTATTCGATGGATGGATTTTGGCTATGCTACTTTGAAGCAATGTAAGACACGCCTCATTATCTGAAGTGAAGTAAAACGTTCAAGTTTCAAACAATTATACTGCCTCAAGCTCCCAAGGCAAGATGGTGGGGGACGCGCTTGTAATGAATGCTCATGGAGAAAAAGGTGCAGATTCACGCGCAGATTGCGGCAGATGTTTATTAAGCCTCCACAGAAGGCAGGAATTGTGGTCACAGGCAGGTGATGGTCAAACACAGGCAGGTAATGGTCAAACACAGGCAGGTAATGGTCAAACACAGGTAGGCAGTCAAAAAACAAAACAATACCTCACAGCCATACAAACAGAGAGAACTGAACTAAATTGGGAGCTGATGGTGATGGTGAGAAACTAACACAGGTGAAATCAATGAACAAAAATGAACGACAGGGCTGCGTTCAAGAACACAAAGAAACAGGGCTACGTTCAAGAACACAAAGAAAAAGAACACAAGGTTGACTAAGAAAAGAAAAGCAGAACCTTAAGGCGCTGATAGCCTGCCTTCCGTTGACTATAGCCTATGCACTCGAATGGGCGGCGTGCTTTATAATCGAGTTGATATTGAGAAATAAAAATAGTCACTCTTTTTAATCGTGGCCAAAGAAAAACAGTTTTTAACACGCGATTGCATTTAGAATTATTATCTGTTGCGCTATGACTGGATTAACAAAAGCACATTTCACTCCAGTGCCAGCTTTTTGAGGAGCTTCTCTGTCGTTGTCTGACAGGTGATTCCTCTCCTCAAACAGAGGTCTGTATGCTGTGCACGTGATGAATGCGATGCATGACGAGTAACGAAAATACACACTCGCCAATAAAAATCCACTCAATTATGCTAATAAACCTATAGACGAAAAGCATGACCGGTCAAATGTGTTTTCAGCAGCTAACCTATTAACGGTTTACCGTTAACAACCCTAGACCTTAAGGATCCTTGTCAATTTCTGCTCTCCATAGGCAGTGTACAAACTGAGAAGGCTGGTTGAACTGCTTCTGGATTTCTGTACACTTTTGTAAAAAATATTATCATGCTCGTGTCTCGTGTTTGTCTGTCTCCTCTTTCGCTCTCTCTCACTCTCTGTGTGTGTGTGTCTCTCTCTCTCTCTCTCTCTCTCTTTCTCCCGATCTCTTTCATCAGCTTTTAGTGAGTCTTTCTGGTCTCGAAGAGTCACGTTTTCAAAGCACTGCACATTCCCCTGCCCTCAGACGTCACCACACCCCAGTTAACTCTGAAGTTCATTAAAGCCTATTGTATTTTCCTGGGCCACTGGGTATAAAAAGGGTTTGCGTTTTACTGCTTGACAACGGCAATAAATAAAACACTTCATTTGTTCCTGCTGTACTTTAAAGACTACCTCTGCTAGACAGCAGTCGCATGAGGTAATAAAGCAACATGCGCCGTAGCAAAGTTAAATTAACCCCAGTTGAATTGATCGAGGACACTTACGCTAAAACACTTATGTCTGGATTGTTCAATTGTTATTATCCAGGTGTACCTTTCCCACAGTATTTTCCTCCATTCCATTTTGTGTTTGATTTATGAGGTCACCTGTCGCTGGCCACATAGAGTGCAGCCAGTGACAGATAAACGCACACATCGACCGAGCATCTACACACACCCTACTCACCCGGGATAGCTGTGAAGCCTACAGTATACTACACCCACTCACACTGAGGGCCAAGAGGCCAACCAGCTCATACCTGTGGAGTAGTGCATCTCTGGTAATTGAGTTTGAAACAAGGTGTTAATTGGTGCACTCTACCAGACACACATTGTGTCCTTCCCACGATCAACTGAGGCCAGGTCCTGCTGCTTCTACCTACGATCAAATCAGTTCTTTAAAAAAACAATTTTTATGAAATTTTACCTTTATTTACCTAGGCAAGTCAGTTAAGAACAAATTCTTATTTTCAATGACAGCCTAGGAACAGAGGGTTAACTGCCTTGTTCAGGGGCAGAACAACAGATTTTGTCAGCTTGGGAATTTGATCTTCAAACCGAATACAATTCAATGGACTTTCCATGATAGATAAGACCTACTATGGGTGTTATTAGCTGCCACAGACTGTGTGGGTCACACTAGATTCAACAAATGAATGTGTTCTGGCCATCAATTGTAACTGAGGTCAGGACCAAACTTGTGTCTATTAGTGAATAGATAACGCCAATGTAATTTTTTGTCTATTTCGATGTAACTGCACCTCGTTTTTTGAAAGCTGGCTTCTCGCCTCTAGCTTGCTTTTGCGTTGTATAACTCAATTCTCCCCCCTCTTGCCCCAATTCCCACTGGGACAAAAATGATAATTAACAAAATAGCAGATGGACTCAGTGCGTCACGCTTCGTCTAATGATATTTTTCACTGACAAGTACGCCGCACACACACACACACACACACACACACACACACACACACACACACACACACACACACACACACACACACACACAACACACACACACACACACACACACACACACACACACACACACACAACACACACACACACACACACACACACACACACACACACACACACACACACACACACAGGAGATGGCCAAACAGCTGGGGTGAGACAAAAATACAATAAAAATACAAGCGAAACGGAGGACCGGCATTGGATGTAGCTACTGAATGTCTCTTTCACAGTTCTTAATACAACAGAGAGACTCGTAATGGCTGATTTCCAGAGCAGATTCAACCTAATACTTCTGCTTTCAATTGACATGATCTTTCTATTGAGCATACATTTTAGTCTGGAGCAGGGTGAATCTGGGTTCAGGAAACCAGCCCTAAGCAGACAACATTAGAGTTGTAGGCTGAATCTGGGTTCATGAAACCAGCGCTAAGAAGACAACATTAGAGTTGTAGGCTAAATCTGGGTCAGGAAACCAGCCCTAAGCAGACAACATTAGAGTTGTAGGCTGAATCTGGTTCAGGAAACCAGCCTAAAGCAGACAACATTAGAGATGTAGGCTGAATCTGGGTTCAGGAAACCAGCCCTAAAGCAGACAACATTAGAGATGTAGGCTAAATCTGGGTTCAGGAAACCAGAACAACATTAGAGTTGTAGGCTAATCTGGGTTCAGGAAACCAGCCCTAAGCAGACAACATTAGAGTTGTAGGCTGAATCTGGTTCAGGAAACCAGCCCTAAGCAGACAACATTAGAGATGTAGGCTAAATCTGGGTTCAGGAAACCAGCCCTAAGCAGACAACATTAGAGTTGTAGGCTGAATCTGGGTTCATGAAACCAGCGCTAAGAAGACAACATTAAAGTTTCAGGCTACATCTGGGTTCAGGATACCAGCCCTAAGCAGACAACATTAGAGTTGTAGGCTGAATCTGGGTTCATGAAACCAGCGCTAAGAAGACAACATTAAAGTTTCAGGCTACATCTGGGTTCAGGAAACAGCCCTAAGCAGACAACATTGAGATTGTAGGCTAAATCTGGGTTCAGGAAACCAGCCCTAAGCAGACAACATTAGAGATGTTAGACTAAATCTGGGTTCAGGAAACCAGCCCTAAGCAGACAACATTAGAGTTGTAGGCTGAATCTGGGTTCAGGAAACCAGCCCTAAGCAGACACATTAGAGTTGTAGGCTGAATCTGGGTTCATGAAAACAGCGCTAAGAAGACAACATTAAAGTTTCAGGCTACATCTGGGTTCAGGATACCAGCCCTAAGCAGACAACATTAGAGTTGTAGGCTGAATCTGGGTTCAGGAAACCAGCCCTA
The DNA here is from genome assembly GCF_002910315.2 of Salvelinus sp. IW2-2015. Classification (NCBI taxonomy): domain Eukaryota; kingdom Metazoa; phylum Chordata; class Actinopteri; order Salmoniformes; family Salmonidae; genus Salvelinus; species Salvelinus sp. IW2-2015. The sequence continues at coordinate 220,730 of NW_019942666.1, read as the reverse complement.
AGCAGACACATTAGAGATGTAGACTAATCTGGGTTCAGGAAACCAGCCCTAAAGCAGACAACATTAGAATTGTAGACTAATCTGGGTTCAGGAAACCAGCCCTAAGCAGACAACATTAGAGTTGTAGGCTGAATCTGGGTTCAGGAAACCAGCCTAAGCAGACAACATTAGAGTTGTAGGCTGAATCTGGGTTCATGAAACCAGCCTAAGAGACAACATTAAGAGTTTTCAGGCTACATCTGGCTTCAGGATACCAGCCTAAGCAGACAACATTAGAGTTGTAGGCTGAATCTGGGTTCAATGAAACCAGCGTTAAGAAGAACACATTAAGTTGTCCAGGCTACATCTGGGTTCAGGATACCCAGCCCTAAGCAGACACATTAGAGTTGTAGCGCTGAATCTGGGTTCATGAAACCAGCGCTAAGAAGACAACATTAAAGTTTCAGGCTACATCTGGGTTCAGGAAACCAGCCCTAAGCAGACAACATTAGAGTTGTAGGCTGAATCTGGGTTCAGGAAACCAGCCCTAAGCAGACAACGTTAGAGTTGTAGGCTGAATCTGGGTTCAGGAAACCAGCCCTAAGAAGACAACATTAAAGTTTCAGGCTACATCTGGGTTCAGGAAACCAGCCCTAAGCAGACAACATTAGAGTTGCAGGCAAATATGTTAGGCTATTTTATCGTATTTCTATGCAATCCTCATTTGAAGATGTCCAGAGAGGCATTATCCAAAGCCAAACTGCATGTGCAATGGAAAGTTTAGGGACTTTAACGGCCCTCTCTTTTAAAACACACAACAGAGAGATGCTGCAGAGACAAAGTGACAAAACACGTAAAAGTGAATCCCTCCATTTTGCCATGCTCGCCCGCCCTCGCATTTCAAGGGCGGCATCTAAAGAGCACGAATCAAAAAGCCATCAACCAAAACCTAAACAAGAAGAATAAGTAATGGAAAGTCAAGGGGGACTTTAATGCTTTAACGATGTTCTCTTTACAAGTGTGGCAGTCTGATATTTAGGCCTCCCACAGTTTATGGACCTCAGCTGGGTTGTCATTGGAGTGTTGTTCACTACAGTTAGGGACCTTGGCAAGGGACTATTTTTCCTACTCTATTACTCTCTCTATCCTATCTACTTTTGGGCTCCCGAGTGGCGCAGCGGTCTGCATCTCAGTGCTCGAGGCGTCACTACAGACCCAGGCTTTATTACAACCGGCCGTGATTGGGAGTCCCATAGGGTGGCACACAATTGGCCCAGAGTTGTCCGGGTTAGGGTTTGGCAGAGGTAGGCCATCATTGTAAATAAGAAATTGTTTTTAAAAGACTTGCTCAGTTAAATAAAGGTTAAATAAAAATAAATTTAAAAAAATCCCTTTCACTCTCTCTCTGTCTCTCTTTCCCCCCTTCTCTCTCAGGGCTCTATTCAATCAGATCTGCTTAAGCAGATATCCGCATAACGGTTGTTTTCATGGTGTCAGCGGTGGAACTGCGTTAGAGGGATCAAATCCACAAGTGCAGGCAATCCCCCAGCATTATACCCAACGCGGACATTGCCATTGGCTGCACAGAGTCGCATTAACAGAAATCCCAGCTCTTTCTCTCTCCCTCCCCTTCTCTCCATCTGTCTCTCTCCCTTGATCTCTTTCACTCTCCCTCTCTCTCTCCACTCACTCCACAGCAGGTGTGCGAAGGGTCTCACTCGACAAGCTGCCGTGCCCCAACCCCCGCCGCAACTTTTAAAGAGCACCATTAAAACTGACAAAGTAGCCAACAAAATTGGCTTGTTCAATGTTGACACTCACTTTTCCACAGAAAGACACTTGAACATCTGGGTARTAATTGAACCAGGGCCGACGTCAAGCTAGGAGCACTGGAGACTCCAAGACTYGAGGAGCTCCATCTGGTGACTGAGCCACTCCAAATGTCCACCTACACTGGACCCTGGTAAAAGTAGTGCACTATGTAGGGAATAGGGTGCCATTTGGGACTCAGGTATCATCTCCCTACATGGTAAAACTTGGGGGATCACTCATACTGTGARCTGGCTRAGCAACAGTAATYCTTCAGTTGTAAATGATGTGAGGAYACAAGTTGTGTTCAATGCAAMAATGGACATTTCCATGCCCCTCAGATARACTATGTGTATGTACACAATGASTTGTTCACCTCAGAACACTKTCTGGCCASATTCAAGGCCAGWCACAAACTGYSACACACAATCTYGTGTCACATTAGCAATACAGACAGATGMGSCGATGTAAAAGTCTGTCTTCCCTTCAGACAGACGATTCATCCTCACTACCTCAATTTAGCCTCATCTTCTTACTCAAGCCCAATCATCCCCAGAAGTGGAGTACTGTGGGAGACTGGCCTCGTATGAGGCCAGCAATGTCAAAGATTGATCTTGTGCCATTTGGAGGTTTATTTGATTCTGCTGGCCTGACTTGAAAGCCTCCACAGTGTGGCTTGCTTGCTTTTGGCTCTCTCTGCTCTCTCTCTCACTCTCTTCGTCCTTCGTCTCTTCTCGGTCTCCTCTATCTTCTCTCTCTCTCTCTTCTCTCTCTCTCCTCTCTCTCTCTCTCTCTCTCTCTCTTCTCTCTCTCTCTCTCTCTTCTCTCTCTTCTCTCTTCTCTCTCTCTCTCTCTCTCTCTCTCTCTCTCCTCTCTCTCTCCTCTCTCTCTCCTCTTCTCTCTCTTCTCTCTCTCTCCTTCTTCTCTCTCTCTCTCTCTCTCTCTCATCCTCTCTCCCTCTCTCTTCTTCTCTCTCCTCCTCTCTCTCTCTCTCTCCTCTCTCTCTCCTCTTCTCTCTTCTCTCTCTCTCTCTCTTCTCTCTCTCTCCTCTCCTCTCTCCTCTCTTCTCTCTCTCATCTCCTCCTCTCTCTTCTTTCTCTCTCTCTCTTTCCGTCTTCTCTTCTCTTCTCTGCTCTCTCTCTCTCTCTCTCTGCTCCTCTCTTCATCCTCACTCTCACTCTCACTCTCTCACTCTCACTCCTCCGACTCTCACTCTCTCTCTCTCTCTCCAATAACAGCCAATAGCAAATTAAGTCTCCTTGGACTCCGAGGGAGACAATGGTCTACGAAGTTTAGTTCAGCGTCCCAATTTCCAACGACCTCCTCATCGATCACCACTGTTTATCCTCATCCCCGACCTCGTCTCTCGGTGACAGATCGATAAAGCAGCCCTCCAGCCAACCACCGAAATCCCCCTCAATCTCCCACTAGGCAAACGTGTATTAATGATAGCGGGGGAGGTTGATAATGAGGTGGCCAGACACCTTTTCACAGCCATGAAATGAAAGGACTGGCATTGGATAGCATTTGGGGAGGGAGGGGAGGGATAGACTGGCACTGACAGTTCAACTCCGAGTAGATAGCCCTATGAGAAAAATATGTTGAACGAATGTATTTTTGGTTGAAAAGATGTCGTTTTGGTTGAAAAGATGTTGAAAAGACGTATTTTCAACGTCTTATGCTCACTGGGAAGGAACCAATGGGCCATATCTCTCTACTACTGTGGTAGAAGGATCTTTCTTTTTCCAATCAAATGCAATCATAACCGCCGATATAATAGTCATTTTAAGTCAAACACTGAAAGAGGTACGGAGTTTGACATCAATAACATTGGGCGGAGTATCAAGCCGGCTTTAAATTGACAGAGGAATCGAGTTACGGTCAGATCAGGCAGAACTAAAAAGAAGACTGGAGAGACAAATTGACACTCAAACTTCAAATTTCAGAACCTAATTTTTTTTTTTTTTTTTTACTTGTTCAGGAAATCCACCAGCTCTCGTCGATATATTACTGTACTATAACATTGTAACTCTCGCTTTGCCACAGAAATCCTGAAAAAGACAAAAGTAAAACGCTGAAGGGGACATTTATCCCCTCTGATATCTATGCAGGCAATCCCCTTGTCACCCCAAAATAGCTAAGGACCCCATTCATCAAGACTATGGAGTGGGTTGGTCGCTGAGTGGACGGTTAGACGGTTAGATGGCGAGAATCTATCTCTAGCCCGCCGACTCACCCAGGCTAAATTTGGAAGATAATGAAGGAACATGAAGGATGGAGGTTGTCTGAGTATTATATTAAGAGGGTTGGAGCTGCTTAGCTATGCCCTGGGTCGTATTAATCAACGGAGAGGGGACAACGGATGTCGCAATGGAGTGGAGATGGCTTCTCTATCAAAAGTGCTCACCGGGGTTATTTGGAGCGGGAAAGATTGTTTCTTTGGTAACACTTGATTTGAATAATCCATCTGTAGATGCTCTACAAACTATTTACAGACTATCAGTAACATTTCAACTGCATGTCTGTTGACTTTCAACAGGAAAGTGTCTGTTGTCCATCAGCCTGCATTTCAACATTATAGCTGTAGCCTGTCAGTAGCATTTCAATCTTTGATGGACAGCTTGTGATGGATGGTGGGAGGGTTATGGAGTAAGATATGCGTGGTTGATATTACTCATGCACACGCACGTGCACGCAAGTACATATGCATGTACGTGAGCACATGCGCAGCCACGCATGCACACGTGCACACAGGCACACACACGCACGCACACACACGTGTAAATCATATCATTCTGATCACCTCAGGCATCTATTCATCTGTAACTGTTTTAGACATGACAACAACAGTTGCTACAGGTCACAGGAAACCGCTGGTCTCAGCGCAAATGCATCTTTGTCAACACATCAGAACGCCACATATGACCCAGGGCCAGCACACAGTTAGCCTCAATGTACATAGACACAGAAGTGCACAGACAGCATATTTGAAAACACACTCGATTTTTGGCTGGTTGTATTATATATATATTTAAATGTAGTCATTTAGTAGACGTTCTTATCCAACAGTATTGAGTATATACATTTCTCATACTTTTTCTAACTGGTCCCCCACGGGAATTGAACCCCCAACCCTGGTGTTGCAAGCACCATGGGGCTACCAACTGAGCCGCATGGCTCCACCTCCAGCTCTAAAGCTGTACACAAACCATACAGTCCAAGATGTGGTGTGTTTCTATTGGCCGCCTGTCATTCAAATGTATGCTGACAGACACTATAGTGTGCCCTAGAGGGGGAGGTCATGTTTGTATGTACTGTATGTAGTTAGTGTGAGACGAAGAAAGATTTCAGGACAGAGACCAAACAAGGTCGGAAACCCAAATGGCTTTTGTAATAGGGTGCCATTTGAGATGTAATCGAAACACTCCAAAGTCCTTTAAAGAAGGCAGCGAGGCGATTTCCTCCTCGGAATATCTCAAAAGATATCCATCCACCCTGCTTACAGACTAACAGACATTACCAAAAGACGAAAAGCCTGGAGCAAGGCCAGAGATGACGGAGAACACTATGGAAATACAGGGAGGGAGGGAGAGATGGGAATGATGCCTATCGGAAAAATGAGAGGGAGAGAGAAGGGGACAGAGAGTCATTACTGTACTTGGTTAACAAGTCAGAAAGAAAGAGAGCGAAAGAGAGGGAGAGAGAGAGAGAAATCCAGAAAATAGCCATTCAATTCCACGACCACCTAAAAGGAAGAGATTCCCAGACCTTCCATAACAAAGTCATCACCTACAGAGAGATGAACCTGGAGAAGAGGCCCCTAAGCAAGCTGGTCCTGGGTCTTCACAAACACAAACAGACCCCACAGAGCCCCAGGACAGCAACACAATTAGACCCAACCAAATCATGAGAAAACAAAAAGGTAATTACTTGACACATTGGAAAGAATTATCAAAAAAACGAAGCAAACTAGAATGATATTTGGCCCTAAACAGAGAGTACACAGTGGCCGAATACCTGTCCACTGTGACTGACCAAAACTTAAGGAAAGCTTTGACTATGTACTATTGAGAAAAGCAGGCCGACCTGGCTCTCAAGAGAAGACAGGCTATGTGCACACTGCCCACAAAAATGAGGTGGAAACTAGGAATGCACAATATATCGGTGAACATATTGGAATTGGACGATATTAGCTGAAAATGCCAACATCGGTATTGGCCCGATGTCTAGTTTAACACCGATGTGAAAAGAACTATGTCAAAGCTGTCGTGCATACCTATGTACCTACCTAACGTAGGTACATGACGTAATGACGCCACATAAAATTTTGCGCTAGACGTGCAACACAGAATTCCTAACCTAGCCCACAATGTCTGCTGTTTGGATCAAGCAGTCAACAAGTCGAGTAGCCATTTGAAAGAGTAAGAAAATGTCAGCGAGACAACACAAAGGCGAAATCCAGTACTGTACAGTGAAATAAGTATGCCCCCAATGCAATTCTAAAGTATAATACAGTGTGATATCAACAGACTTTTGGCAAATTATTGTCTTTTGTTGATTTTATATAACAACATTCTAACCTCATTTAGCATGATCTATTCAATTATGGCATAATTCTACTATTTGTATTCATTTGCATCACTGTCAATGACATACTTTTATTTTGAAGGCTAACCGCAAAGTCCACTATTGTGGCTAATCCTTATTGAGGCTAGCTTCACATAGATGGGTCTGAGCACCATTAATCAAATAAGAACTGTCTTATAAATTAGGGTTATTTTAAATGATGGCACCTAGCTATGTAGTTAGCTAGCTAACTATAGCTACTGAAACAGATGTCGTTTTTCTATGTTTTTGGGGAAGAAAATTGTTTGCATCCATGAGCTAGCTAGCTTTTTTTATGACCAGCACTGTAGGTGCGCGAGACAACTTTACCAGCGTCATAGCATACATATCGATGAATCGTTGTGACATGAAATACGAGTGATAGAGTAATCAATGTGTAATAACTACGTAAAAAATGAATGAACGCATTAAATTATTATGTGACGTGCAGTCATATTCAGGTCCTGATTGGTGAACAAGCTTATTTGATACGTCAAATCATGTTAATTAGTATATTTTCTGACATGCAAAGACCCAAACGGCGTTCAATAGAAATCCTGGTTGAGAATGAAACGACTGAACAAATGAACAACGAAACAGCACAGCAAGTAAGTGAAAGAAATCTGTTTTGATTATGTTGTCCTAGTAATGGGGACATAAGTAAATTCCAACAAAATAACTTTTTGGTCAGTGTGGTGTGTGTGTGTAACCTTTATTTATCTAGGCAAGTCAGTTAAGAACAAATTCTTATTTACAATGACGGCCTACCCCGGCCAAACCTGGACGACGCTGGGCCAATTGTGCGCCGCCCTATGGAACTCCCAATCACGGCCAGATGTGATACAGCCTAGATTCGAACCAGGGACTGTAGTGATGCCTTTTGCACTGAGATGCAGTGCCATAGACCGCTGCGTCCATGTGTGTGTGTGTTAACTATTTAACTGTATTAGAATGTATAAAAGGCAGCTAAAATGTTAAATATCGGTGATTGGTTTCGGTATCAGGTTTTCTGGCAAGGAAAATATCGGATATCGGTATCGGCCAAAAATGTCATATCGGTGCATCACTAGTGGAAACTGAACTGCACTTCCTAACCTCCTGCCAATTGTATGACAATATTAGAGACAAATATTTCCCTCAGACTACACAGATCCACAAAGAATTTGAAAACAAAAAACCCAATTTTGATAAACTCCCATATCTATTGGGTGAAAAACTAGTGTGCCATCACAGCAGCAAGATTCATGACCTGTTGCCACAAGAAAAGGGCAACCAGTGAAGAACAAACACCATTGTAAATACAACCCATATTTATTTTTATTTATTTTCCCTTTTGTTCTTTAACTATTTGCACATGACATGTGAAATGTCTTTATTCTTTTGTGAGTGTAATGTTTACTGTTCATTTTTATTGTTTATTTCACTTTTGTTTATTATCTACTTCACTTGCTTTGGCAATGTAAACATATGTTTCCCATGTCAATGAAGCCCTTAAATTGAATTGAGAGAGAAGAGAGAGAGAGAAGAGAGATGAGCATAATACACAGAGTGTGAAGTTCATTAGTACCATTCTCCTTCTTCTCCTCCTTCTTTAACTACGGATTAGTTCATAACTGACTGTCTAAAGCAGTATTTACATTTAAGTCATTTAGCAGACGCTCTTATCCAGAGCGACTTACAAATTGGAAAGTTCATACATATTCATCCTGGTCCCCCCGTGGGGAATGAACCCACAACCCTGGCGTTGCAAGCGCCATGCTCTACCAACTGAGCCACACGGGACCAATATAATGTCCTCTATTCCTTAGATACAAAACCAATAACATCTGCTCTCAGAGTAGTTCAAAGAGCTTCCTTCGTTTGACAGATATTTTTTTATGCTTTTATCTGCACCAGGGGATAATGTTTCATTTACTCTAACCATTATTTATCTTGGTTAGTCTGAGTAAGCTCAAATCAATTTTTCAAGAGAGATCTGAATCGTACACATCACAAACGTTTCAGTATTGACCTATTTCAATCTGTACAGTACCGTAGACACATCCACTGCTTTAGAGTATAACAAAGTAGGATCTTGAATAATGATGCGAAGAGGTGACACAGATATACTCTATTAACCAGACTCCCCTGTCCTTGTGAATAATAAACTGTAATGACGAGTTATGATGAATGACCTCCGGACGTTATGACTAAGGGCCGTCAGACCAGGAAGTCAAGATTTCATTAAGAGGTGTCTATGTCTTATGACACAGCGGTAAGACAAAGCATTAATATTCATTCACAGTGTTACCTGAGGCAACAAAGATCAGTAATTCACACATCAGTAATTCTAACACAGCAAAGATATTATAAAACATCTAGATGTAGAAAAGGCCAAACAACCACAACAAGCCAATATTTCTAAGAAAGAGGTTATTAAACACCAGGATCTTCTAAAAACAGCCAGGATCTTCTAAAACCAGCCCAGCTTTTCTCAGCATGCATATCTACAGCCATCACAGTGAGTCAGGAGCTAAACATAGCCTGAATGGCGCAGGTGTGGAGCCATGACTGCCATGTATGACAATGCTAATCCGGTTATCAAGAAACACGGCAAGAGACCACCGTCGTCGAGGGAAAGCTGTCCTCACAAACTTAGTTTAGTTACCAGACGGTTCAATAGGTTAGTGACAGTGTGGATCAACTCCAGGAAGCATGATGGGCTACTCTGGCCTGTCTGAGCTGGCCCGTCTGGGGCCTGCCTGCCTGTCCTTAGAGATAATATCTCTATATTCTATTATAGGATTCCCAGTAACTGTCAGACTTTCAGTCAGAGGTTAGGGAACTAGGACCCAGCGAAGACATCCATGAGAAGACTTGAGAGCTATGGGGCACAGTAATGATTGTTAGCGGCTATAGGAAACCAGTGGTGGGATCTAATATGACAGGTAATGGGGCTACAATCAATGTAATGAGGAGTGTATCACTGACTCTTTTTTAGAGCAGATACTGTATATGATGTAACGTCACTCACAGTCACAATGACATGTGACGTGACAAACGTCTTTGTCTTTTCAGCTTCTACCGCTGTCTCTAACAAAACTAAAACCTCTACAACCATGGGCACTTGATCTGTGATCCAAATGGCACCATATTCTTTATGTAGTGCACTGCCCATAGGGCTCTGGTTAAAAGTAGTGCACTATAGGGAATAGGGTACCATTTGGGAGGCACACTTGGTCAACGGCACTACCCAAGCCATAGACTATTTTCTCCGCTGCCGCACGACAAAAGGCACCAGTGCATCAAGTCTGACACCAACAGTCACTTGAACATCTTCTGTCCCCAAGCAATACGATTGATAAATAGCTAACAAAATAGCTACACGGACCGAGTTGACCTTGTATCTGTGTATTTCATATTCTTATGTCTCGTTTTTTCTTCTTCTAGTAATACAGTGTTATTGATTATTGCATTGTTGGATTTTGAGTTTGCAAGAAACTATTTCAATGTACTTGTGCATGTGACATTAAAACTTGAAACTATTACAATTGTTCTCATTCATTTCAAACACTATTTAACTTTGGCTATTACTGACTGTTAGCATACCAACTGTTGGCTATTACTGACTGTTAGCATACCAACTGTTGGCTATTACTGACTGTTAGCATACCAACTGTTGGCAATTACTGACTGTTAGCATACCAACTGTTGGCNAACTGTTGGCTATTACTGACTGTTAGCATACCAACTGTTGGCAATTACTGACTGTTAGCATACCAACTGTTGGCTATTACTGACTGTTAGCATACTAACTGTTAGCTATTACTGACTGTTAGCATACTACAGGGTTTGGTGTATTGTGATCGGACTGTTAGCATACCAACTGTTGACTATTACTGACTGTTAGCATACTAACTGTTAGCTATTACTGACTGTTAGCATACTAAAGGGTTTGGTGTATTGTGATCGGACTGTTAGCATACTANTTACTGACTGTTAGCATACTAAAGGGTTTGGTGTATTGTGATCGGACTGTTAGCATACTAACTGTTAGCTATGACTGACTGTTAGCATACCAACTGATGTCTCTCTTTGCCCTCATGTGTACCACCACTTTCTCACCCTCTCTGCAGATGTTCCATCTGTTTGTTGGTATTCCGTGGGTAAACTCATTCACCGTTACAGAACACACACACACACAAATGCACGCTAGCACACACACAACACACACCACTCTGCCGTGCTACTCCTGTGAACAACCCACACGCTCCCTCTAATTATGAGGGGTGTGAGAAATACAAATCAGCACATTTTCACTCGCAATTGGTGGAAATTGAATGTTTATATTGACGTGTGGGAGATAATAAAAAGTCATCACAATACACAGAACCCTCAAAGCGTCTACTGTACAAATGTTATTTTATTACTTCATAATATTGTGTGGGGGACTTAATAAACTTGGCCCTTTTCATTCTCCCATGCACTCGTGCACGTACGCACACACACACACACACCTGTCTCTTATACACATCTAGATGTGTATAAGAGACAGCGTACGCGCACACACACACACACACACACACACACACACACAATTCATTCTCTCCCATTACATGTTTTTTCCTGTTCAAAAGGAGGAGAATTATACCATGGATCTCAATTGCAACCGCAACCTCAACTGCAGCAAGCTTTAATATCAAACTGCCGGTTTTTATTATTAAGTAAGAAATAATGAAAAACACATTCCTGTTTATCCCTGGCTATGTTACGTCATATGTCTGACTCCTGGATAGACAACATATTGCCACGAGAAAAAAATGCTACAGAATACTGAGAAATGCATGAGTGGGGCCAAACTAAAAGTCATACAAGGAAAACCAAAAGTTAGAAGATGGCCGTGGGCTGTAAGTATGGGAGCTATAGGTAAAGGTTATTTACCACCCTTGAGTAACTGCCAAACATACGTCTCTCAGAGCTACCCGGCAAGTAGTTTCATCCTATTGTCTCAACGTCATTGGCTACATCAACAAGACGCTAATGTTCTCAGGGCTTCATTCAATGCTGCGTCAAAGAGACTTAGCTTGACAATCCAGGTGAATGAAGAGTATGTAGACTGAATGGATGGGAAACTAACTCCTGCTTGGCAGTATGGTATTGATCTCAAAGATTCTCAGTGTTTCTGACAGAGCCCTCCTGACAACACATGATGACAGACCCATGACAACAGACACACCTGGTTGTTGTTACTTCTAACTCGTGGGAAAATATGTGCAGTAGGGTTCTATGGAAATGGCACAATTGTGGTGCGTGTGTTTATGATTGTATTAGTTTGAGTGAGATTGCTGCTGTCTCTCTGGCAACCAGATGCAACAATACTAAAGTTCTTAAGTTCCCTGTTCAATGCTGTAAGGAGGTGAGTGGTTGAGAGCGGAGAGGTTTGAGAGGCCCTCAGACGGTGTCTGTCTGCTAAATGGATTTGAGATTTTCGTGGCATCACAAGGTAGATCGTTTTTGACGAGGGAGAGGATTTCAGGTTGACGCAGAGTGTCTCTGTAAGAGAGTTCTCAAGTTGCTGTTTTCTCAAGTGTAATTTGAGAAAACATTACCGGTGTCACTCATACAAACACACAGACAATCATACTGTACATACAACACACACACATTAAGTAAGTGACTTTAAGTAAGTGGTTGTTAATTATTTCCCTATTTTCGTTCCAAATTGTTGCTAATTCAAGGATGTCTATTCATCCAGCTACAGCAGGTGTGATTACAGGATTAAAAGGAGGAAATATTGACGGGAGTTTCTGAAGATTCACAATACAGGAAAAGTCCTAACACCTTCGGGTTTTTGTGCGTCAGAAAAAAGGACCCAAAAAAACTGTGGTTAGCAGTTCACAGTAAATATTTTCCGTTTAGCAAATTCATATTTATTTTCCTAATAACCCCATTTTTCTAAATGGAGGGCGTTATGTGTCAAGGAGATAAAACGCTCATAAATATGGGAGGCTGTTTTGTTACAGTTACGATAACAACTCCTCTCTTTAAATTATACCAGGGATTAAGCTGCGGCTAAGAGAGACAGCCAAAGACAGCCAAATGGAAAGACAATATCAATCTGAGACGCTAAATCTATTCATTTAGGGTGCGTCCCAAACGGCACCCTATTCCTTCTGCAGTGCATTACCGTTGACCAGGGCCCATATAGGGCTAAGGTCAAAAGTAGTGCACTGGCCTATAAGGAATAGAATGCCATTTGGGACGGACCCTAGAAAGTTGGAACTCATGAGAAGTCTTTCTGGTTTAAAGAAGGGGGGGGATGAGGAGGAGAGGGGGAAAGAGGGATGAGTGGAGTTATTTTCCATCCATTAGTGGACCGTTGCATGAGAGATACATGATACAAACATCATTTACTTTCCACATCTTCACTCAATTAAGTAATTACAATATAAACGAGGCAGGCACCGGCCGTTACTTCTCACTCACTGACTCTTCTAGCACTTAGTGTATAACAGAGGTGAATTAGGATCAGGTAGAAAACACATTTTACTCTGGCATTTTTTATTAAATACCCTCAGGCCGGTCTATTGAATTCTGACAGTGAAAGCTTTTGAGATTCGGTGAGTGAGAAGGATTTCTATGTGAACTTCAATGGAACATTGGAACACTTTCCGTCAAGTCTATTCTCTCCACGGCTACTGTGACGGACATTCCCTTGAGTCCTACTTGAAGGCGAATGCAACAATGCATCGATATGCCAACATGAAAATCAACAATTCAGTAAATATCTTCAAAACAAATACAGGACTTTCAATGGGTCAAGGTGGAATAAAAATCTGTTCAAAAGACAAAAACAGGAGACGCAAAGAACCAAGGTCTTCTGACAACAACCTCCACATACTGTATCAGACAGCTCATTTGCATGTATAACATTTAGTCAAATCCAGCCCAGTCTTCTTAGGATCATTCAAACTGGATGGAACAAGGAGTCGTCTGCTACTCTGATTCATATCACCAGTAACAGATGGATTGGGTTTATTAAAGTGGGCTCAGTTTGACCGACAGGGAGTCATTTGGGCATTCCTCCACCTGTCACAAACTGAGCGATTGGGCTGCTGCGGTGGAACGCCACAAACTTCCCGGAATTACCTGGAATATTCCCATTTAGGTGCTGTTTCAAATCAAATCAAATGGGTCACATGCACCGAATACAGCAGGTGTAGACCTTACAGTGAAATGCTTACCTACAAGCCCTTAACCAACAATGCAGTTCAAGAAATAGAGTTAAGAAAACATTTACTAAATAAATTAAAGTAAAAAATAAAACAGAAAGTAACACAAGAAAATGACATAACAATAACGAGGCTATATACAGGGGGTACCGGTACCGAGTCAATGTGCGGGGGTACAGGTTAGTTGAGGCATTTGTACATGTAGGTATGGGTAAAGTGACTACGCATAGATAATATACAGCGAGTAGCAGCAGTGTACAAAACAAAGGGGGGAATAGTCCGGGTGGCCATTTGATTCATTGTTCAGCAGTCTTATGGCTTGGGGGTAGAAGCTGCTAAGGAGCCTTTTGGACCTAGAGTTGGTGCCGCGGTACCGCCTTGCCGTGCGGTAGCAGAGAGAACAGCCTATGACTTGGATGACTGGAGTCTTTGACAATTTTATGGGCTTTCCTCTGACACCGCCTAGTATATAGGTCCTGGATGGCAGGAAGCTTGGCCACAGTGATGTACTGGGCCGCATGCATTACCCTCTGTAGCGCCTTACGGTCAGATGCCGAGCAGTTGCCATACCAAGCGGGGATGCAACCTTTTCAGTCTCTTGAGGGGGAAAAGACTGTCTTGTGTTTGGACCTTGATAGTTTGTTGGTGATGTGGACACCAAGGAACTTGAAACTCTCGACCCGCTCCACTATAGTCCCATCGATGTTAGTGGGGGCCTGTTCGGCCCTCCTTTTCCTATAGTCCACGAGAGGTTGTTGTCATGGAACCACACTGCTAGGTCTCTGACCTCCTCCCTATAGGCTGTCTCATCGTTGTCAGTGATCAGGCCTACCACTGTTGTGTCATCAGCAAACTTAATGATGGTGTTGGAGTCGTGCTTGGCCACGCAGTCGTGGGTTCTTTCCCCATGCAAAGAAGGTGAAATCCGGGAGACAAAGCCTCTGATGTTCTAAACAGGTACTATGAATATGGAAGGATCAGGAACTAAGACCACCTTGCCAGTTGAGAGCTGATCAAGCAAAGCCTGGTGAAATCCGACCCAAATTATCCCAAAAAGTGTGTGGTATTCTATACGTTTCTCCAAGTCACTTTGTGCTGCGATGTCACAGCTGGCCTCGCGGGTAAATCCCTACTTTAATCTTCTTCCTGCAATTCAAGTCCCTGAACTGATTTGCTTATTCAAGATCTGTTTTCATTCAGCATATGCTCATGTACACAGCTGGTCCCTTAGTCACCTATCTGTGGCTAATTGAAGAGTTTGGTCAGGTAAAGGTTCTGCCACTGCCAGGTGCCATAAGGTGCCTTTATGCCAGCAACAACTGGTCTAGGGACAGTTTTATTTTTAAATCAAGGGTTGGGTAGGAATTGGGTTGGAATTGGGTTGGAATAGGGTTGGAATTGGCAAAATAATAAATTGACCCTGAATCATTTTCTAAGCACCCTTGGAGTTGGTAGAGTGAGGGATCAACAACCAAGACATGAAGAGTCGTCGGATAACAGGAGTCTCAACGAAAACAGGAGCATCTCCTTGGATACAGACAGTCAGCGGCCATCTTTGAAATGACTCAACAAAACATCCCAACAGCCCCATCCATCGATGGCCTAACATGC
>NW_019942666.1:201153-204303 GCF_002910315.2 Salvelinus sp. IW2-2015 | reverse complement strand
ACACCAACCATTAACGTCGCGTCCCAAAACTTAGAAGAGCTTAAACTACAAGTCTCGGGTGAAGCCGAAGGAGAAAGCAACAAATACATCCGGCCAAAACACGCATTATAGGTCCCTGAAGGTAGAGTTCACCTGGTGTACTAGCTTAAACACTGCCTTTGATCATTTTAGCTCTTGTCCAATCGCACCAAAGTGAAGGGTAATCCGCTGACCCTATGACCTTCGGGAGCTAATCGTGGACAGGCTGTCTGACCACATCTCGCAGTAATCATGTCGGCTCTATTTGGCTTCCTCCCTCTTTTCCGCTAGCGCTTCGTGAACACAGGCCTAATAACTCTACCAGCCACTGCTACCGTACAGCAGAGAAGAGAGAATGAGAGATATAGGAGAGAGCAGAGAGAAAGAATGAGAGTAGAGATGAGAGATACTAGAGAGAGAATGAGAGAGAAGCAGGAATAGAAGACGATAATTGAGTATAGAGATGAGAAGAATGAAGAGAGCGAGAGAAGAGAGAGAGAGGAACATGAGAGAGTAGAAGAAACATGGAGAGACGAGGGAGCATGAGAGAGAGACAGGAGAATAGAAGCAAGAATCGAAGAACGAGAGAATGAGAGAATGAGACAGACGATCAGGGAGAGAAATGAGACAGAGCAAATGAGAGAGAGCCGCAGAGAAAGAGAAGCCACCCCACCACAATCCCACCGCAGCAGACGAGAGCCCCAACGAGAGACATGAGAGACCGAGCCACGAGAGACCAATGAGAGAGAGAAGAAGAGCCATAATCACGCAGCCGAGAGAGAAGAGAGAGAAGAGAGAGAGAGACGAGAACGAGAGAGAGGAGCACGAGAGAGAAGAGCAGACGATATAATGAGCAGAGAAGAGAGAGGAGGAAGTAAGAGAAGAAGAACATCGAGAGAAATGAGAGAGAGATGAGCACGAATGAGAGGCGAAATGCAGAAGAAATGGAGAGAAGAGCAAATGAGAAGAGAAAGAAGAGAGATCGAGAGAGAGACGAGACACGACATGAGAAGAGAGCGAGAAATGAGAGAAGCAGAGCAGAGAAGAGAGAGACGAATGAAAGAAGAGAGCACCAGAGGGACAAACGAGAACGAGAGATAGAGAGAAAGAGACGAAGAGAGAGAGAGCAGAGCAGAGCGAAGCAGAAGAGAGAGCAGAGAGAGAGAGGAGAGAGTACGAGAGAGGAGAGCCAGAGAGAGAGAGAGAATGAGAGAGAGCCACGAGAACACGATAGCAAGAGAGGCAGATAGCAATACCGAGAGCACAGATTAGAGAGGAGAAGAATGGGCCAGAGGAGTAGAGACATAGGAGAATGGAGAGATAGAGAAGAGAGAGCCCCCTAACCCCCCCGGAATGAGGAGAGCACCACCCCACCCCCCCGACCATCCAGCAGAGAGAAGTTCGCCATATGGAAGCCTTGGCTCAAAATCTCATGAAATCAAATGACAGACTGGATACAAGCACTGCTGCTGCACAGGCTGAGCCTCTCTCTAACTCCTACTCCCGCTCCCAGCTCCATTCCCAGTGTTGTGGCTGAGACGAGCTGCTGTTTTCCTTTTCTACAAGCAACCGTGAGCTTAATTGGCATTATAAAGAAGCCAATGCCTCAGCAATAACTCTGTGATGGCTAACCTTGGAGGACTATGGTAACTGGAAGTTCTTGCCACCATCTAGTATACACTCTCCTTGTGTGTCCATCAACGGTCTACCGGCGTCACAGGCTCCAGCAGTTTCTCTGTTTTATTAAGCTCTGTTGTGGATTTCAACAAATCTATCAGGTGTTGATTTGTCCTGGAGTGTGAAACATGCATGCTCGGCTAAGCTGCGGCTGGTGGGAATCATCTGTCAGCGTGGTGAAGAAGCAAACCGCTCTGTCAGTATAAGTGCCAGGAGCGCTGCTACTCCACAATGCTCTTTTCTTATTTAGCACGTCACTTGTCAATTTATAACGGGGGCACTCTGACGGTAAACAAACAGTGTTGACAGCGCCGAGCGCTAGGGTTTACCCGTCGTCGTTCGGCCGCGGGGGTTACGTTTGACAGCTCGCACTCCAACATGTAGCCATAAGCGAAAGAAAACCAGGATAGCGGTACTTGACTGTACTGCTACAGAGGAGAGGCAGGCAGGTGAGCCTACTAGGCAAAGACAGGTTGAATCAAAGTTGTTTCCACATCATTTCAACCTCAAAAATGTGAATCAACGTGGAAAACTGATTGGATTTGCAAAAAGTCATCAAAGCAAGGGAATTTTGTATTTTTTTCACCCAATTTTTTACCTAAATCCAATGACATTGTGACATGTTTTGTTCACCTTAGTTGACAATTCAACCAAATGTAAATAAAAACTAGACGATGAAGTGACGTTTGTGCTCAGTGGGAGCCTTATTCTCTTGAAGGCCTTTTGATTGAGTCAAGTTTGCACATCAGATAATTCAGTTATGTAACAGTGCTTTTGGAATATTTTGTTCAATATTCAAGTAAACTCCTGTAATTGTTAGTACTAAATCTTATTTCTGTCATTTTAGGCAAGTTTTCTTAAACAAAATTACTTATTTTTTTCTATTTTATTCTTACTTATTTAGTTTATAAAAAAATGTATGGCTTTCTCTCTCTCTCTCTCTCTCTTTCCTTCTCTTTCCCTCTTTATCTCTTTCTTCCGAGTTAGAGTGCACTCTATTGGCCCACCTCCAAGAGCCAACCTATTTTGAAGACTCCTCATTGGACCACATTATTATATGATCTGATCATACATGACCGAGTTATGACCCAGTCCTGTGTACACTACTATAGTGTCTGTGGATCTACTGTAACCATGGATGTCTATGACCAGAAGCTGTGGTGGAATGTCTAGGGATCCCTTTTGTTGTGATGCTCACTGGGGGTAAATGTCCCTTGGACCACCCCCCCAAAAAAGTCCCTCTATGGTGAGCGGTCTGAATAGAGGGCTGGGTGGGAGAATGTTAAAAGTCCCTCTGTGGTGAGCGGTCTGAATAAAGAGCTGGGTGGGAAGATTCCAAAAGTCTCTCTGTGGTGAGCATTCTGAATAGAGGGCTGGGTGGGAGGATGTTAAAAGTCCCTCTGTGGTGAGCGGTCTGAATAGAGGGCTGGGTGGGAGGATGTTAAAAGTCTCTCT